>NC_138769.1:537654251-537728123 GCF_965119305.1 Pelophylax lessonae
GCTGCTCTCTCCTCTCTCCTTGTGTCCTCCTCTCACTCTCTCACTCCTTTCTCTCTCTCCTTTCTCTCTCTCTCTCTCTCTCTCTCTCTCTCTCTATCTTTTCTTTCTCTCTCTCTCTTTCTTTCTCTCTCTCTCTCTCCTTTCCTCTCTCTCTCTCTCTTTCTCTCTCTCTCTCTCTCTCTCGTTTTTTTTTTTCTCTCTCTTTCTCTCTCTTCTCTCTCTCTCTCTTTCTTTCTCTCTCTCCCCTCCCTCTCTTTCTTTCTTTCTTACTTTCTTTCTCTCTCTCTCTCTCTCTCTCTCTAATTCAAATTCAAATTTGGTTAATTGGCAGGACCAAATACATTTTAGCATTGCCAAAGCAGTTGAGTTTGTGGGGGGGGGGGGGTAATGGGTAATATAAAGGGGAATGGGGGATGAGTCTATGTAAAGGATTTTTAAATCCTCAGTTTTTCATGTCCCTCCAGTCTGTGACACGCTGTCACATATTGTGCAGCTATTCTCACCATTGGCTCCTCTTCTCCCAGTAGGGATTGGTGGTTTCCTCTTTTCTTCTGTAGAATTTAAGTCTCTCTTTCTTTCTCTCTCCCTCTTTCTTTCTTTTCTTTCTTTCTTTCTTTCTTTCTTCTTTCTTTCTTTCTTTCTTTCTTTCTTTCTTTCTTTCTTTCTTTCTTTCTTTTCTTTCTTTCTTCTCTTTCTTTCTTTCTTTCTCTTTCTTTCTTTCTTTCTTTCTTTCTTTCTTTCTTCTTTCTTTCTCTTTCTTTCTTTCTTTCTTTCTTTCTTTCTTTCTTTCTTTCTTTCTTTCTTTCTTTCTTTCTTTCTTTCTTTCTTTCTTTCTTTCTTTCTTTCTTTCTTTCTTTCTTTCTTTCTTTCTTTCTTTCTTTCTTTCTTTCTTTCTTTCTTTCTTTCTTTCTTTCTTTCCTTCTCCTTCCTATAAATCACATACAGTGCTGTATTCTGTTAAAGCAATTATATAATTTAATCAAGTCTCCTTTTGCTTTCACTTTTCCGTATAATCCTCACTGCACATATTCCCAGAAATAGGGGCCATACGTATATGAAGCCAACAGTGGCCATATCCAGAGGCCTGAGAGATATGCTGCTAGCATTCTCATCTGGCTTCTTGGCACTCTCCAATGGCAGCTGTACTAACAGCCTGGCTCTTGCCCTGGAGCGTGTCATGTGGTCATGTGTCTCACTGCTACTGGCTGATCAGCCTCTTTCCTCCTGGATACAGATTTCCTTTGATTCACCTTGAATGCAAGGAACATGTGTTCTGATCTTTAACTAAACATAATTTACTGAACAAGTCAGTGCCCATATAAATGGGTTTCATCCTTCCATGTTCATGTTACCTTTATATTAAAAACAAGACACTTTTAGCATTATGTTAAAAGTCACTTTTTATGGTGACATAAATTTTGTACAGATTTAAAGATGCACTTTAATGTGCATGAGTAATATTGCTTTTTATATAAATTATTCATTCTGTCATTCTCTTTTCCATTTGTAGCAATTCTCTTGTAACAGACACTATCTTTTGCATTACATTTTCCCAGCCTGTGCATATAATGAGTCGATGCTCTATATTATTATGCTTGATGTAACATACAGCATTTGCAAAATTCTTTATCATCAAAACTAATATCTGCGTGACAGTAAATATATATATAAATTGCACGGGATCATAATAATAATTTCTCTAGAAGGCAGTCCAAAGTTAGCGGTGTATCAAGCCCTGAAAACAGATCTCGAGATAAAGAAAATGAAACACTGAAATAAAATATTTTATTTATATATTTTTTTGTAATGAAACAAGGGCTTACTTTATCCATTTTAACTGTTGTTTAGTTACCCTATGTATTTATAAATGGTTTTATTACAAATGTTGCCCCTCTACATTAACAGGATTGCAGTTAACAGTACAGTAATAATAGGCTGAGCAGCACCAATAAATGCCAAGTGGCACCAAAAGCGAATTAAGTTTGGGAATTAAAGAAAAAAAGGGGATAAATCACTTGAAGGACCAGATCTAGTATATAGGAAACAATTCTGGACATTATATTGTAAAAAAAAAAGACATAGTACTGTAGTTCTACTCATACATTCAGTGCTTTAGGTACTGTGTGCTATAGAGACAAGGAAACAGTTTTTTATATGTATTATGCACTATGTGTAGCATTAGTCACTGCATTTGGCAAAGGAAACTGCATGTAATAGGTACAAGGCACAATATATATTTTATGGAACTGCATGCATTGGTTAAGAGACACTGCAATAATCACTGCATCTGATTTATTAGTGTGAGGCACTGTTTGAAGCACTGTGGACAATACAGAGGTATAATAAGATACTTTATAAAAGGAAGGTATAGAATGTTTGTATAATAGAGAGATATGAAACAAAGATGTATGTGGCACTGTGTGTAGTTGAGATGTATGTGGTAGTGAGCAGCTACCCCGTAGACCAGCCAGTACATCTTTGTAAATACCGGTCTTTTTGTACCATACAATAAAATGGTTCTAGTGCTCTCCTCTGTTAACTGTATGTAGCATATACAGTAATCTTTAGCTGTAAACAGAGTGTCTCTGCCTTTATTGCTTTCTAATTTACTGATCCAGAACTAATATGTAGCCAAGAAAGTCACTCAGAAAAGAATACATGGCATTACAGCATTACAGTCAGGTAGCTAGATTTCCAGACGGAGAGGTCAAGATTGCTATATTCAAATTCTATCAGCAAAGGTTTCCTTTAGGGTCCATTCACACTTGTGCATTGTGACAACACATTAAATGATGTGTTTCTGCAACACACGGCAACTTATCTTAGTTATATTCACTGTAAATTGCAACCCAGCACATTGTATGGTAGAGCCCAATGCACAACAGTAAAGGGTAGCACATATACCTTGCATTGTGGTGTGCCGTGTTGCTAAAAAGGGTTATGTATGTTTTTTCAATTATTGTGGAACATTGGAAACCCATTCCCAGGTTGGTAAGGCCAGCTGAGGTCATGTCCACTAGATCATGGCAAGGCCAACTACACGTAACATGATAGCTCTCAATAAAGGACAGATTACCAATAACAGGGTGAACATCAATCCTACCTATGCACCACAGCTACAAAAAATGTTAAATTGAAAACCCAATATGTGCTAATTGCTGCCGCTTTAAAGAATTAAAACCAAAACCTCATTGAATCCACAATAAAAATTAGGTAAATAGTGGCACTAGTTGAAGAGAATCACCAATTGGTGATTCTGTTCACCTAGCGCCGCTATTTACCTAATTTTATAGTGCATTCAATGAGGTTTTGGTACACTTAACATGAACCTATCATTAAAGCGGATCTACAGGTGTTTTTTTTTTGTTTGTTTTTTTGCTAGTAGGTAGACTTTTTCTCTCCTTTACTGCCTACCAACAATTTTCTTTGAATTGTACTCTGAGCTACACAAGCCCAGCTCAGTGTGTAGTCTCAGCATGCTGAGGAATCTGGGAAAATATAACTAACTTGCACATGCCCAGGAGATACACTAACATGAGTTGGTCAATCAAGGAGGCTAATGATTCTGGACCCACAAGAAAACCGGAGGAAGATGTCAGTGGCAGTAATGTATTGGTGAGAAAGAATGTAGATGTTGCATCACTGGAGATGGGCACTTTGGAAGTTAGGTGTGCCGTATTTTACAAATATGCTTTGCATATTTACAGATTATGCCAAGAACCCTAGGGGACCTAAATACATTTTGTTCCTCTTTAAGATTTAGCATGTTTAAGAAAACGCTGTTCTCCTTCTCCCAGTTTCAGCAGCCTAGAACACATGGTCTACGGTTAAAAATGATTGCTGCAGATGCTGTTTCTAAAATAGGTAAGAGTATCAGTATACAGGGATAATTACAAAATATGTAAAAAAACAATGTTTAGAATATGCTAACACACACACATACACTATATTACCAAAAGTGTTGGAATGCCTGCCTTTATACACACATACATTTCAATGGCATCCCAGTCTTAGTCCACAGGGTTTAATATTGAGTTGGCCCACCCTTTGCAGCTATAACAGCTTCAATCCTCTGTCCACAAAGTTTAGGAGTGTGTCTTTGGGAATGTTTGACCATTCTTCCAGAAAGGCATCTGTGAGGTCAGGCACTGACGTGGATGAGAAGGCCTGTCTAGTAAGGATGATCGAACTTTTGAAAAGTTCGGTTCGGCCAAAACATCCGAACTTGTAGAAAGTTCGGCCCGGATTTCAGAACCCCATTGAAATCAATGGGACCCGAACTTCGGTAATCAAAAAACACAATTTTTAAGCCCTAAAACCCAATAAACGCCCCTAAAAAGTGCCCAGGGTTCTGGGTCATGCCCCATTAACTATTAATCACACAAAAAAAAGTTCTCAAAAATTGTAATTTTTGATAAAAAAGCCAATTATTGAAAAAAAAAAAAAAAAGAGAGATTTTTTGATTTTGGATTTAGTATCTGGGGGGTCTAAAAGGTGTGCATGTGAAGTTTCAGCTCTGTAGCATGTCCAGAACCAGAAAAAAAAAAGATAATTTTTCAGTAGAACAGGGATGTGGGTCGGAACCCTCCTTTAACTTTAACACCTATATGATCTTTTTTTCTGGTTCTGGACATGCTACAGAGCTGAAACTTCACAGGTACACCTTTTAGACCCCCCCAGACACCAAATCACACAAAAAAAGTTCTTAAAAATTGTCATTTTTGATAAAAAAGCCAATTATTGAAAAAATTAAAAAAAAAAAAAAAAAGAGATTTTTTGATTTTTACTTTGGATTTCAGATCTGGGGGGGGGGGGTCTAAAAAGTGTACATGTGAAGTTTCAGCTCTGTAGCATGTCCAGAACCAGAAAAAAAAAAAAGATTGTTTGTTTTAGAACACTTTCTTTCAGGACAGGTAGTTAGCTTCTCTCCCGGTTTAATAGCAGGCATTTTTTGGGGTTCTTTGCAGTCAGGAAAAACATCTGAACTTGTGTATAGTGGTACTGTGCACAAGTTCTGATGTTTTGCCTGCCTCCAAAAACCCCCAAAAAATGGCAGCAAAAACACACCTGAGCATTTTTTTTTGGACGCTAGCGTTTTTTTTGGCATTTTTTTGGGTTCTTTTGAGGCAGGCAAAACATCTGAACTTGCCTATAGTGGTATATATACACACATACTTATATGTTTATACACACCTAGACATATATAGGTGTGATAGTAGCAGAAATATATTAGTGTAAATGATTTCATTAGCGCAAGCATATATTTCTGCTACTATCACACCTATATATGTCTAGGTGTGTATATAAATATATGTATGTGTGTATATACACCACTATAGACAAGTTAAGATGTTTTGCCTGCCTCAAAAGAACCCAAAAAAATGCCAAAAAAAACGCTAGCGTCCGAAAAAAAATGCCCAGGTGTGTTTTTGCTGTCATTTTTTGGGGGTTTTGGAGGCAGGCAAAACATCTGAACTTGTGCACAGTACCACTATACACAAGTTCAGATGTTTTTCCTGACTGCAAAGAACCCAAAAAAATGCCAAAAAAACGCTAGCGTCCAAAAAAAAACGCCCAGGTGTGTTTTTGCTGCCATTTTTTGGGGGTTTTTGGAGGCAGGCAAAACATCAGAACTTGTGCACAGTACCACTATACACAAGTTCAGATGTTTTTCCTGACTGCAAAGAACCCCAAAAAATGCCTGCTATTAAACCGGGAGAGAAGCTAACTACCTGTCCTGAAAGAAAGTGTTCTAATACAAACAATCTTTTTTTTTCTGGTTCTGGACATGCTACAGAGCTAAAACTTCACATGCACACCTTTTAGACCCCCCCAGATACGAAATCCAAAGTAAAAATCAAAAAAATCTCTTTTTTTTTAATAATTGGCTTTTTTATCAAAAATGACAATTTTTAAGAACTTTTTTTGTGTGATTTTGTGTCTGGGGGGTCTAAAATGTGTACCTGTGAAGTTTCAGCTCTGTAGCATGTCCAGAACCAGAAAAATAAAAGGATTGTTTGTATTAGAACACTTTAAACACAGGTAGTTAGCTTCTCTCCCGGTTTAATAGCAGGCATTTTTTGGGGGTCTTTGCAGTCAGGAAAAACATCTGAACATGTGTATAGTGGTACTGTGCACTAGTTCAGATGTTTTGCCTCCCTCCAAAACCCCCCAGAAAATGCCAGCAAAAACACACCTGGGCATTTTTTTTTTTTGACGCTAGCGTTTTTTGGCATTTTTTTGGGTTCTTTTGAGGCAGGCAAAACATCTGAATATGTGTATAGGGGGTATATATAGACATATATGTCTGAATATATACCCCTAGACATATATAGGTGTGATAGTAGCAGAAATATATTACTGTAAATGATTTCATTAGCGCAAGCATTTATTTCTGCTACTATCACACCTATATATGTCTAGGGGTATATATTCAGACATATATGTCTATATATACCCCCTATACACATGTTCAGATGTTTTGCCTGCCTCCAAAACCCCCCAAAAAATGCCAGCAAAAACACACCTGGGCATTTTTTTTTGACGCTAGCGTTTTTTTGGCATTTTTTTGGGTTCTTTTGAGGCAGGCAAAACATCTGAACATGTGTATAGGGGGTATATATAGACATATATGTCTGAATATATACCCCTAGACATATATAGGTGTGATAGTAGCAGAAATATATTACTGTAAATGATTTCATTAGCGCAAGCATTTATTTCTGCTACTATCACACCTATATATGTCTAGGGGTATATATTCAGACATATATGTCTATATATACCCCCTATACACATGTTCAGATGTTTTGCCTGCCTCCAAAACCCCCCAAAAAATGCCAGGAAAAACACACCTGGGCATTTTTTTTTTGACGCTAGCGTTTTTTTGGCATTTTTTTGGGTTCTTTTGAGGCAGGCAAAACATCTGAACATGTGTATAGGGGGTATATATAGACATATATGTCTGAATATATACCCCTAGACATATATAGGTGTGATAGTAGCAGAAATATATTCCTGTAAATGATTTCATTAGCGCAAGCATTTATTTCTGCTACTATCACACCTATATATGTCTAGGGGTATATATTCAGACATATATGTCTATATATACCCCCTATACACATGTTCAGATGTCATGTCTGACATCAAACATGTCCTCAAAAAAGCACTGGCAGTGGCAGCCCCTGCAGCATAAAAAATGCTTGGCTGGTGAGAAGCCATATTCAAGTTACGAAGCTATTCAGAGAAATGATCATTTCTCTATAGCGGTCACCCTGCTATGGAAGGGTTTTGTCACCCTGCCATAGCAGTCACTGCCAGTTAACCCTACACTACACTACGGTCCCCTTACACTTAACACTATCCCTACAGAAACTCAATTTTTGAAGCTAACTTAAGTGTAAAAGAGCACTCTAACTACACTAGATATCCCTTTCCTCACACTAAAAATAGCTAAATGACACTTTTAAAGTAAAATTAACAGAACTGCTTCCATTCTCTTCCATGTCCAGTATAACAATGCTAGGAATATGGCGGGGGGGATCTTATATACTGGGGGGGCGTATTCACTAATGATTGGTCTAGGGACCCCCTAGTCACTCCAATCACATTTCTAGCATTCTCCTGCCCCCTCAATTGGCTTTTGCTAATGGTTCTGGTCCAATCACGGGCTTTTAAAGCCCATTTCCTGAAGCATTGCATTTTGGGCGGTTCTGGTTGCCGAATTCCGAACTTTTTGGGCAAAAAGTTCTAAATTCGGCCGAACCTCGAACACCCAATGTTCGGGTCGAACCGATGGTGGACCCGAACAGTTCGATCATCCCTACTGTCTAGCAGTCTCAGCTCTAATTCATCCCAAAGGTGTTCTATCAGGTTGAGGTCAGTACTCTGTGCAGGCCAGTCAAGTTCCTCCACCCCAAACTCACTCATCCATGTCTTTATGGACCTTGTTTTGTACACTGGTGCACAGTCAGGTGGAACAGGAAGGGGCCATTCCCAAACTTTTACCACAAAGTTGGGAGCATGAGTTGTCCAAAATGTCATGGTATGCTGACACCGTAAGAGTTCCCTTTACTGGAACTAAGGGGCCAAGCCCAACCCCTGAAAAGCAAGCCCACACTATAATCCCCCCTCCACCACATGATTTGGACCAGTGCACAAAGCAAGGTCCATCAAGACTGTTGCTTTCATCAAGGAAAAAATGGTCTTTGGGTGTTAATTGTGCCCATGAAACCTACACCAAAAAAATTCTTCCAGATTAACGCAACACCCACAAAACTAGGCATCCTAGAAGTCTTGCAAAGATTCCACATTCCAAAAAAACACTTAATCAATGACATCAGGGGCTTTATAGCTGCTGGTAATCCAGGACTGATTTATTTTGATAAATGTCAGACAGTCCACTGAGTCTGTGGACAGACACGTTCTATTATCAGTAACAAAACCCCCAGCAGCACTGAATGCCCATTTGGAAAGCATGCTGGATGCAGGGCAGTAGAGCAGCTCAATTGCATATTGGGCAAGTTCTGGCCAGGGATCTATTCTCATGACCCAGTAAGCCAGTGGATCATCAACTGGAAAGCTCTCCATCCCTGTTTTTGCCCCTAAATAATTGTCCACCATATGATGCAGACGATGCCGGTGTGGAAGCTGAGAGCCCTGGGAATTAAAAAAATTGTGAAATGCATCACTTAGGTGGCCCCTTTCTCTCCCTGCTCCTCTCTTGACCAACAGAAGCCTCAAAACTAAGTTTTCCATGACACTGTAATCTACTAGAGTCGGGAAAAGCATAACATGAACTCATCAAGTGATTTAATCTTCTGCACCCTCTATGGGAACAGAATAAGTTCTGAGACTTTCCCCTTGTAACTGGGGTCAAGGAGGGTTGCCAACCAATAGTGATCCTTCTCCCTGATAGCACATATTCTTGGGTCCTTTCTCAGGCTTTGAAGCATGAGGAAGGCGGTTCACCGCAAGTTTGCAGAGGCATGAGAAGAAGACTCCACGGGGTCACTGAGGGTCACAGTATCTGTAACTGCCTCCTCCCAGCCATTTACTACTCCCATAGGTCTAGGGATGGAAAACCATCTGTTAAGCTTTGACGATGTCTTCTTCTGCTTTATTGCCTCCAAAACTGCCAGAATCCCCCTCCCCTTCCACCATCTCCTTTTGTGCATTCTGTGGCATAGGAAGAATGATGTCTGCATAAAGCGGGCCTTGAGAGGAAAGGAAGTCCTCCTCTTCCTCCCGCTGCTCTGCCTCAAGTGCCTTGTCCATAATGCCACGCAGAGTCTGCTCCAGCAAGAACACAACAGGGATTGTGTCACTGGTACATGCATTGTCATGGCTCATCATCCTTGTGGCCTCCTCAAATGGTGACAGTACAGTGCATGCACCCTTTATCAGCAGCCACTGGCTGTCGTTGTGTCATACTTACATAGGTACTCATTGACAGCCCTCTGCTGCATGTGCAGCTGCTGCAGCATTGCCAAAGAGAAAAATATATACATGTGCTTAAATCCCAATAGCTTGTTCATGTATTTGAACTAGCAGGTGCTAAAGGGGTGTGACCACATAGTAACACTACACATTCTGAATGGACCCTCTGCACACTGCTACACCCTTTCCAGCAAACTATGCAATGAAAAAAAGGGATATTTAGTTCACATATATTGACCTAGTTGCTCTCCCCCACCTTGAGTCTTTATACCCTGTGTTGGCATGTTGTCCATCGTAGCATTTGCAGTGGCAAGGCAGTGTAGGACTGGCCAGAAGAGGGATTACTTTGACGCAGTTGGTCAGCCTAAACATGTATTGCAATATATGTGAACTAAATATCTATTTTTTTCATTGTGTAGCACTGCCCCACACAGGGGTTACTGAGTGTGTTCAGGTCCTCCTCACTTTCTGGACCCTGAGTCCCTTCCAACCCGACTGACACTATGGTTTCTGACATAGCGAGTAAATAGTCAACAACAAAGGTTCAATGAAGAAAGATCAATTTTACTGTCTTTTAGCAGAAAAGGAAGAATTGTGAGTTTAATACAAACAAACAGGATATGCAAAGGTAACCAAGCTGAATCTCTGAGTCCTAAAACCCAAATATCAAAGAGGGCCCAAGACTCAGAGTCACAAATAAACAATTGTATATATATTAATACTTTGAATGAGGAGCAATATATTCATTGGTACGTCAATAGATTATTCCTCCTTTAAAGATGTGAGAGTGACCAAACAGGTATAAACAGATATTATTAGGGTTTTGCAGAATAATCAATGCAATATGATTTCACTCAACTGCTCTAACACTGTAATACAATATAACCTAATAGAGTGCACTCTGTCACCTATAGGAGGCCCCCTTTCCTATGGATTGTATGAGTCTCCTTCTGGGCAAGGCCTTGCTTATCTTCGCCAGCAATGAAGCTCTTTAATCATTCCGAAAATTATATTTGTAATCCAGCGTAAGAAAGGAAAGTATTTGTAATCCAACAAGTAAAAGGAGATATTGCTATCCAGGCTCTGTTTAGAATGTACTCAGTCTAAAAGCTAGTGTGTGCTTAATTAAGGCCTTCTGGTCTGCCACGCACTATTACAAACTGCAGTGTCCTTTGGCGACCGTTATACAGCAGAGAAGTTTCCTCTGTATTTTTACTGCGTCACAGGCCTGTCCTGGTATTGTCAGCTACAGCATTTGATGTATCAGATGTCTCTCACCCATTCCGTTGGTGTCTTTTCTCAGCAGTCCTCCGCACCAGGCCGGTTACCTCTGGTAACACCCGCCACCTCTCTACGGTGTATCTGCTTTCAGTCCGTCACCTTCCTCTGTGACACATGCCACCTCTCCAAGGTGTCTCCTGCAAGGCCCGCGGCTTCTCCTTTCCTGCGCTCCTTGAGCAGCTCTTTCCTCCGTCCGCACAGCACGCTGTCTGGAGGTAAGAGAGCGAACCATTGGTCCCGCCCCCAATTTATAGGCTCTCCCATCAGTCCCCTGTGAGTATCCTTCCAACCAATCCACTGTCTAGTCTTCACTTGCTCTAGGACTACATTTCCCACAATTCAACACACCAACCTCTTGACCTACCCAGGTATTAAAGAGATCATCAGCCTTAATTATGCCAGAATGGATTTCTTCACCTGGCTACAATTGTATAGTATTCTGGAAAGGGAGTAGAAGTGTCGAGAGGGTCCATTCAGAATGTGTAGTGTGACTATGTGGTCACACCCCTTTAGCTCCTGATAGTTCAAATACATGAACAAGCTATTGGGATTTGAGCACAATTATATCGTTTTCTCTGTTGCAACGAAGGTCAGTGACCAGATCTGTAACCTAGTTGCTCTCCCCCACCTTGGGTCTTTATACCCCATGTTGGCATGGTGTCCACTGTAGCATTTGCAGTGGCAAGGTAGTTTAAGCCTGGCCAGAAGAGGGATTACTTTGATGCAGTTGGTCAGCTTAAGTATGTATTGCAATATATGTGAAATAAATATCCAATTTTTTCATTTCATAGTTTGCTGGAAAGGGTGTAGCAGTCTGCAGAGGGTCCATCCAGAATGTGCAGCATTGCCAAAGTCACAAATCAGGCAGTTTACAGACAGGTGCAATTCCTGCTGAATTTCAGCAAACCGAGAACTGGCTGTGTTTGACTGCCTGAAAAGGTTACAGACTCTTCTGGCCTGCTTTAGCAGATCTTTCAACCATGGGTACTTATTTAGGAAACACTGCACCGCCAAATTAAGAACATGTGCCAGGCATGGCACATGTGTCAACTTTCCCTGTCTAAGAGCGGACAGGAGGTTTGTGCCATTATTGCATACCACTATTCCTGGCTCAAGCTGGCGTGGAGTGAACCACCTCTGGGCCTGCCCCTGCAGAGCTGCAAGAATCTCTGCTCCGTGTGGTCCCTCTCCCCTAGACACACCAGCTGAAGGACTGCATGACACCTTTTAGCCTGACTCATTGAATAGCCCCCTTGAACGCTTAGGGGTTACTTGTGGTTCGTAGGACAATCCAGCAGAGGAGGGCATGGAGGAGGAGGAGGAGTTGGAGGGGATAGAGCTGACAAATCTTGCATCATCACCACTAGCTGTATGGACAAGGGGCAGCACAAAAAGCTGCAGCACTGAGCCCTGTCCTGCATCCTTCATAATTGCAAGCAGAGTTACCCAGTGTGCTGTGAATGAAATATAGCATCCCTGACCATGCTTGCAGGACCAAGTGTCAGCAGTAACATGGACTTTGTGGCTGACTGCCTTGCCCAATGATGCCACAACATTGCCTTCCACATGATGGTACCGAGCTGGAATGGCCTTATGTAAAAAGAAATAGCGACTGGGACCTACCATTATGGTACAGCACATTCTGAAAATTCATGGTAGAAGACAGAATCCATCAGACGGAAAGGCAGAAGTTGTAAAGCCAGCAGCTTTGACAAACTTGCATTTAGACACTGGGCATGTAGGTGGTAGTGATTTCATATTTTTTTTAATCGCAGCAGATGGGGCAGAGACATGTGCGGGCTATAGTCTACAGCTGGCATTGTGCTACTGGCAGATGTGCTGCAAGGACCTGGGATACCCTGCGCTATATTTTGTCAAAAACTTAAAAAAATAATTTTTGTCAAAAACTTTAAAAAATAATTTAAAAAAAATACTACTTGAAGAAAGCATGAGGCTGAATGGTTGCAAAGTGTAAATGGGATCCGGACATTTCACCATCTCTGAAGACAAAGCTGAATCATGACCTTTTGTATGATTTAACATAGTCTAAAATAATCTATTAAAATCATCTAAGCACACTCATTATTATTATGTAGTTTCATGGAACATTCATGTCAAACTTTTCTTTCTTGATACCATCTCTAAGGAAACCTGTTTCTTTCCTTCGTGTTTTGTATATGTAAGTAATTGGGATAATGAGCGGCTGCAAGGCTGTCAAATATATTCACACATATTATTGCTCTAATGACAGCAAGATGTGAAGGTGCCGCAGTAAAATGAAGACAGATAATAATCTGATTTCTGTCCAGGACTGAGAAAGAAGCCTATTATATTATGCACCACAGAGATGTATACATTAAATGTTACTGCTTCATGCTGAATTGTCCCTAGTTTATGTTAGTATGAACTGCGTCAACAAGTAAAAGATATTAAATAAATGAAACAATGAACTACAGGAATATTTTAAATAAGATTGTGGCCTGTGGTAGAAATAGCTGAAAATCAAGCCAGTCGCCAGCAAAGTAATATTCATTTACTTATCATTTAGCCTGCATATATGCATAGTCTGGTAACATCTCCGGTGATTAAATAAAATTACGAGAATCCCCCCTACACTATTCCACCATCCACGATCTGGGCTCTTTTTATAGAGCACAGAGGAGCTGCCAAGTGCAGAATACTACAATATATCTAAACAGGTCTTAGAAGCTGGGTAGAGGGGTTACCGTTACCGTGAAATAGCTCCCAGGTTGAAGGTAATTTCACCAAAGGTTTTTTTAGGGGTCATCTGTATTGCCCATTGTATTACAATGTGTCTTTCAAAATAAATATATATATATGTTTTTGATACACACAATATGGCGGTATGACCCATCTGATACCATACCAGCGCTTTAAAAAAGGAAAAAGAGCTCTGAACAGTTAAAAAGTATGGCAACATGCTTTATAAATGTACATTGCACTCTGCTGGCTTGAGGAGTCCAAAGCAGCCAGCGGTACTGAGTAGGGATGGGTAAATAGTTCGGCCCAACCATGAGTTTTGCCCAATCAGGGCACAGAGCACTGTCAGAGCCATGATTGGAGAAAGTAATGATAACTCTATCCAATCATGGCTCATTGCTCTTAGTCCCACCCCACACTATAAAAGTATTCTTTCATTAGCGGCCGTTTGTAGTGTGATTTTGGCATGGAGAGAAATAGAACAGGGCTCTGGTCATTGCTACTAGAGGTTTAGTGTGTTATAATGTGCTATTCAGATTCTATTGTCAGTGTAGAATATCAATTTAGTGGGAATCTAGTGATAGTTCAATCAGTGTGAGTGTAGTGCGACCATTAATTTTTACTTTAGTGTTACTTTAGTGTGAATCTAGTGATAGTTTAGTCAGTGTGAGTGTAATAAACATTCATTTTTACTTTAGTGTGAATCTAGTGATAGTTCAGTCAGTGTGAGTGTAGTGACCTGACCATTCATTTTTACTTTAGTGTCAGTTTTTTTTGTCAGGGCAGGTTTACTGCATTATAGTTCAGTGCATTAGTGCACGTTTAACAAAGTATATTTCTGTGCGTTACTGCACGTTTAACGCAGTATATTTCTTTGCCTTATGGGCCATTTAACGGAGTATATTTCAGTGTGTTACTGCACCTTTAATGCAGTATATTTCAGTGCGTTATTGCACGTTGAACGCAGTATATTTCTGTGCGTTATTGCACATTTAATGCAGTATATTTCTGTGCGTTACATGCTGTTTAATGACGTAAATTTCTGTGCACATTTAATACAGTATATTTAGAGGGGGCCAGCAGCGTATGTGTCCACAGACAAAGGTGGACATGGTCATTCATCAGGCAGGGCATCATTTCCTTTGTTTAGTGCACAGAGATTAGTGAGCAGTCCACTGCAGCTGCCAGAGTGGCTAAATCTGCCTCCTTGTCCACAGCTATTCCTGCCATAGCCCCAGCATCAGCCATGGAGGAGTCAGCTGAGTTATTTGAACAGAGCGTTAGCCACTTGCTCCTTGACGATGCACAGCCATTACTTGATTCAGATGTTGGTTCTGAGTTTGAGGAAGGTAGGAACATGAGCCTACAGAGAGGGGAGTACACTGGTATACAAATTGGCAGTTATGTTTCCCCAGTCGCAGCGTATTGTTAAGTTGTCTCCTTTTGTGGTAATGAGGATGGAGGAGACGATGAGGTCACTGACGCGACTTGGGTGCCAGATAGAGCAGAGGGAGGAAAGTGAGGGTGAGGCACAACCCCAACGAGGAAGCCATCATCAAAGTGTAGAGAACATCCACCCTATTCCATCACATTGTGTAGCTGTTATCTCCAGGCACCCCTCCCACAGCTCAGCTGTCTGGATCTTTTTTTTTGTCTGGGTCTTTTTTTAGCACAATTGCAGCCGATCGCACTGTTGCAATTTTCACACTGTGTCTCAAGCACATCAAGCGTGGCAAAAACACCAGCCATTTGGGTATCAAATGCTTGACAATACATTTAACCTCCCACCACTCAGCCCATTGGTAAGAGCACCTGAAATTTACGCAAAAGGGATTCAATTCTGTTCCTCCTCCTTACTCACCTCATTCTACCCCTGCTATACCTCCTATGACCTCCGAGCAGCCTCCGCATCCGTGCAAAAATGTGCAACAAGTGCAATAATTAAATAAGTCCATAAACGATCTGATGCTTTTAGAAATTCATAAGTCCTTATAGAGGTAAAATGGCAAAGTGCAAAAAAAAAAATTGCCAAAGTGCAACATCAGTCTCTTGGTGATAGAAGAAGTGAATCTACCCATGCTTCCCCTTCAGCTCCTCACTCACCAGAAGACTGAACCCCTGCAGGGATCAGAGGCACCAAAAGATAGTGAAATGCATGAACCTATATCTCATCCTCCATCTCTCAGGGTCTGATCAGTGGGTTTTCTCCTCACAGGGTATGTGGACAAGAGAGGCAACTCATAGTGTGAATCCATAGCAAATTGTTTATTAAAAAAACAGAAAACGAACCTACAATGGTAATATGGATTCAAGCCATTAAGAGATGTGTTATTTCCGGAACGCCATGCGTTCCATGGATCAGAAGTTCAGAACCGGAAGTAGCGTGATGACGCTCAAGTCTTAGGCCAGACTAGAGCATCATCGGGTCACTTCCGGCTTGCATACCTTTTACCATTATAAGTGAGTTTTCTGTTTTATTAATAAACAATTTGCTACGGATTCACACTATGAGTTGCCTCTCTTGTCTGCATACCCTGTGAGGAGAAAACCCAATGATCAGACTCTGGGAGATGTAGGAGGAGATATAGGCTCGTGCATTTCACTATCTGTTGGTGCCTCTGACCCTTGCAGGGGTTCAGTCTTCTGGTGAGTGAGCTGCTGAAGGGGGAGCACGAGTGTATTCACTTCTTCTATCACCAAGAGACTGATGTTGCGCTTTGGCTATTTTTTTTTGCACTTTGTCACTTTACCTTTAAAAGGACATCAATTTTTAAAGCATCAGATCGTTTATGGACTTATAGTTTATCACTTCCTAATTAATTGTTTCACCTGTTTTGGGTTTTATGAGAATAACACATATATAGGCAGCGCCACCTATACCTATAAAACCTTTGGCCTCAGAATCTTCAAAGTGTGTTTTAGCAAAGCTAAGTCGTGACTGCATGTGGCCTTTTCTTGAGGAGTGTTTATTTACTTGCAACCCTCCCATACAAGCCTCATTTGTGGAGAACATGTAATATTGTTGTCACATGCACACAATGACCACTCTTTGTCATACATTCCTGCAACTGCTTAAGAGTTGCTGTAGGCCTCTTGGTAGCCTCTCTGACCAGTGTCCAGCTGGCTCTTTCATCCAGTTTGAAACTCATCCTGATCCAGGGAGAGTCTGTGTTGTACCAAATACCTTCCACTTCTTAATAATAGACTTCACTGATAAAGCCTTTGAAATGTATTTGTATCATCTCCAGACTTGTGCTTATCTATAATTTTAT
This sequence comes from Pelophylax lessonae, assembly GCF_965119305.1. Lineage (NCBI taxonomy): Eukaryota > Metazoa > Chordata > Amphibia > Anura > Ranidae > Pelophylax > Pelophylax lessonae. Next base: position 537,670,967 of record NC_138769.1, read on the forward strand.
CCTGAAGATCTTTTGACTTGCCACCCATAGTTGATTGTTTGCTTCAGTTGCACTATCAGGGACTGAAATGCTGCAGGAAAGCTATTTTAATGCTGTGCTAATCAAAATGACCACAGCTGATCACAGTTGAAAGTCAAATTGATTTGTGTTCCATTGAAAAGGTGATTAGCTACACCTGGTTGAGTTTACAGGTCATTTTAGGAGGGAGGTGATCTTTTTTCCAACTCAGTGATTCTGTTTGACTTTTTTTTTTTTTTAAATGTTCTGACATGTTTGTGTTATATCTTTCACTTGGAAGTTAAAATATGCACAGTAAATACAGCTTGATAAAACAAAAACTGTGTCTGTCTTAATTTTAGGATGCAAAGCAAAAAAATGTGATTATTTTAATGGGGTGGAGGGGGGAATCTTTTCTATGCCCACTGTAAATGTTCCAAGTTTTTAAATAAAGGTATATTTGGATCGATATGGGAGATTTTTTATACCAGCAGTTTTCAAATAAAAGAGAGCTAGCCGAGGTACCCAAACGAGAAGATAACTGTGAAGATTTTTTTACTGAATACTGCTCAATCCAGAAATCAGGCTGATGTGCTTTTCTTAATTACCCTTCTACTGTATTCTAATTAAAATTCAACAGAGGAAAGAGAACATTTTAAGGACCTTAGAAATCATAAGGTACCAAAACAGATAATAAAAACTATTTTCAAAATTGGTTATTTCACTGGCATAACTTCCTGTAGCAAATTTATCACATAAGCATTGGTCCCAGAGATGTATTAAAGAGTATATATACCAAACATTTCATATTCCTGATATGTGCCTGCTGTACCATGTACTAAGTTGTATGTAAAAATGTCCTGTTTTCTTTGTGAAAAACAAAGAAAAAGAAAGTTGCATATGATGACTCAAACAAGGGTAAATGGTGGATAAAAGATGGTACTTTATTGAAACAGGATAAAAGCAGGTGATGAAAATTCAACATACAATTGCAAAAATAATGGCTCATGGACACTGGATAAAACCAAAAACAGTAGATCCTGCCTCTGAGATGACACTAGTGACACCTCACCTAGACTCCACCCACCACCCAATCAACACGAAAACAGCCTAAATAGCCCACCACCCCAACCCATCTGCCCTAAACCAATTCCAAAGACTGATGAAGACTGAAGAATGTCCCAGGCAGGGGTCTTGATAAACAAATCACAGGGAAATGGAAGCCAGCAGGGATATGCAAGATAAGTCCATGGGCTGGGGACAAAGCTATATGAATAGTAAAATAAAGCTTCGGACAAGGGGGCTGGGTGTAAAAAGCTCCTGGGGCTGATGTTCCAACAGATCTGATCAAGATAGAGGGCTTCATTTCTCCACAGCATCAAACCCTGGTAAAAAGGCACAATTGTCTGGTGGAAATTCTTAGTTAGCACCAAATTGAAATCAGAGCAGGCAAACCAGTGGTAAAGCAAGCGATATGAAACAGTCCAGCAGCACAGCTTATAGCAGGCAAGCAAGCATGGAGTAAAGCAGTAATAAAAACCTCTTCTACTCACATCCCCCCTGGGTCACTTGATAGAGGTACAAAGTCCCACCTCAGAATGTAGGCCGTGATCCGAGTCCTCATACGGTGATATAGGTGGCAACGGATGGCCCAGTGTTCATAGGTATGGTGTGGATTGTCCCTCCGTGCCCAGATGGGCCACAGGGAAGAGGTTTAGCAGACCATGCAAGCGGAGTCAAGCAAGATGCTGCGGCAGATGCAAGCAAGCAGGAGTGAGGTTCAGCCAACTGGTAAAAATCTAGCACTGGCAGTCAGGACTCACGTGTTGAGTAGTGGGACGTACATGGTGCTCCGAATGGTGCAGACAAGTGGTGCCCAATTCCACTGTAGGATGAATGAGGGTACCGAGGTGACAACCAGGGGAGCCGGAGATGGCCACGATCGCTGTTGGAGAGACCCCGTGAGCCGGCTACAGCTGTTCGGAGCAGTGGTTGCGGCGTGGCGATCCGTGTGGTGGGTGGAGCCGGAGGTGTGACCGTGTGTGACATCAACTCGTTTCGCGTGACGCAGCACGCTTCTTCAGGACGTCCTGAACACGTGAGTCCTGACTGCCAGTGCTAGATTTTTGCATATCCCTGCTGGCTTCCATTTCCCTGTGATTTGTCTATCAAGACCCCTGACTGGGACATTCTTCAGTCTTCATCAGTCTTTGGAATTGGTTTAGGGCAGATGGGTTGGGATGGTGGGCTATTTAGGCGGTTTTTGTGTTGATTGGGTGGTGAGTGGAGCCTAGGTGAGGTGTCAAAGTGTCATCTCAGAGGCAGGATATACTGTTTTTGGTTTTATCCAGTGTCCATGACCCATTATTTTTGCAATTGTATGTTGAATTTGCATCACCTGTTTTTATCCTGTTTCAATAAAGTACCATCTTTTATCCACCATTTACCCTTGTTTGAGCCATCATATGCAACTTTCTTTTTCTTTGTTTTTCACATGTTGTCTAGTTGCTTGGCTCACCGGTTATACACCGTTAGGTATTCGGATGGTTATTTTGAGTATTTGATGTCATAGCCTCACGCCCCAGGACTTCTCAGGGCGTTTGAGTGATTTCCTGGTGCTCCATTTCCCTCTCCCTCTTTCCCTTGATTCTGCCTGTTTTCTTTGTATTGCTTCCTTTATGTGAAATCCCTGGTGTTCCTGTCAGTTCCTCTGCTTTCCTATTAAAATCTGACCACACTAAGCAGGAGAACAAAGCATGGCCAGTTCCCTAGTTATGCTGGAAACTCATTGTACTCTCCTCCAATGATTAGACTTGTCCTGACACCCCCTCCCCCCTGTACAGCCTATCACTGGGAAGATCAGTGTTCTGCTGTTACTTTTCCCCAGCTCTTATGCAGCTGAGAACAGAGGGTATGTAATCACTTTTAAAAAAGGGAAACATTTATACGTCACGTTTTTATATCTATACACAAATGTTTTGCCTTTCATTTATATTTTATACTAAATGGGTTGTTTTACAAGGGGAGGGTTTACAATTACTCTAAGTATTTTTTTGCCCAGACATACACTTTAACCTCACCCTTCGCATTACATTCTAATTGAAAATTTCCTTTAAATTCATCAACAGCTATAGAGCATCAAAGGCTACTTAACTGACTATAAATGAAATGGGTTGTTTAGGTAAGAGACTGTAAAATCATATTATAATATATAGTACCTGGCAAATTTAGAGCCCTGGAAATGACATCCAATGCTTTCTGCTATAGGTAAAAAGTTAGATATACAAAAATGGTGCAGAGATCCAGTCTGAAAAAAAAAGGCATTTGATAAAATGATATGACCTCTACATAGCACAGTGATGAATTAATTAATTAGAAGTATGCTTATCAGGCAGTTTTGAGCTCAGACTTGTTAAACTCTTAAGCTGTCAAGCCAAAAAAAGGAAACAATCTAGAACTCCTTACATGAGAAAGCTGCTTATGGCATATAATGTTAGTCTACGGAAAAGGTATTTGTCAGTATAATAAAATCAAATAAATAGGTTGTCCTGAGGACTTTTATACTTGTGCCAGTACCTCGAAGGAGGCCTGCTGTGGCATTTTGTTCTGTTTGTCCTTTTGTTTTCATTTTTTGTACTAATTTTCTAATAAAAATATTATAGAAGAAAAAAAAAATAATAAAATGTTGCCATTTTGTTAATACATACATGAGGAAAGTTAAACCCATTTTGCAAGTAGCTAGTATAAAGTAGAAACCCTTAGCAATTTACTAACATTACAAGTACAATGATAAAAGAATAAATTTTCTTTTTATAAAAAAAACATCATTTCAAACCATACTACACCCATCCAGATTTTAAAAAGTATGTTCAGTTTTTGGCATCCAATGTTGGTGCCAACTTGCTGAAAAAAACCTGCGTGGCTTTGTAAATTTGGTCAGAAAATCAAGTGGTTTAAAGTGATTGTAAACAATCACCTTGTAAGAAAACCCATTAGGTTTAAAGTAGCAATTAAAGGAAAACATTTTTGTATAGATAAAAAAAAATAAAAATAATAATAAATCATAAATACCTTTTTTTTTTTTATAAGCGAGCACCTTCCCTCTGATCTCAGCTGCATAAGAGCTGGAGGAGGAGAATCAGCAGTACACTGAGCTTCCCAGTGAATGGCTGTGAAGCGAGGGCGTGTCCGGACAAGTCTGATCATTGGAGGAGAGCAGCATAGGTAGAGAACTGACCACAGTGTGTTCTCCTGCTTAATGTGGTCAGTTTTTAAAGTGTTACTAAACCCACAACAGTAAATCTGTGTTGTAGATGCAGAGTAGCATGCTTGTCATACTCATTGTGTAACTTAAGTGATTATTTCTCTGCATTGTGTAAAAAGGCTGTGTGATCCTGTATGCACAGATCCTCCCCCTCCCGCACGTTCACTTTGGGGAAGTCCAGATAAGACACATTAAGTGTAGTTCAGCTGCACACGCTCAGTTTGGTCTCTATTACTGGAGAGAACACTTCCTGGTTATAGCTGAGCTATTCAGGTCACATGGTATTAACATCACATATTTGGGTGTGTATACAGATCCTAAATGACAGCCCAGTCCCTCTCTCCTCCTCCATGCCCAGTAACTAAAAAAAGAACACAGTGGGTGGGATGTCACATCTTGATAGATGGATGATTTGCCTCCCATAAAAGCATGAGGACACAGGCTGTAGTGGAATTCAAGTGGCAGCGATTCCATAAATGAAATAACACCACTGTACTGTACTTTTTTTTGCAGTGTTCTTTTTTAACCTCTCAACAGCATCAGTTAGAGCCTGCAGACATGCATATTGAGGTCATAGATATTTCTAAACTTTTTAAAATACATTTCTCTATCGTTCATTAATGGACGCAGTTCTCTCTGATTCATATCAGTAGGGTAATACTGCCCCCTACAGAAGTAGGACACTAGGCAGAAAAAAGTTCTGGCTACGCCTATGGGCAGTCCTGGAGGGTACACCCTCTCTATTCCTGCATAGGATGCCAGTTTTAATCTGCCTATTCAGGAGTAAGGACCTAGTTCCTTGTTGGGATATCTGGTCCTGGCATATAAAGTATTTTTTACGTAGATTTTTTTAGCTAGCCTTTTTTTCTCCGGAACTTTTTTCCTGTGAGATCTTCAAGCAACTATGCCAGGCTGGGTGACAGGTTGGACCCCCATATCCAGTGGTCACCCCAGTCTGGCTATTGAGCATGTGCAGACCTTAGCTCTGCGCTGGGTTGGCCGCGACATAGTCCCACTGGACGGGGACTGACCCCGCGAGTTAAACGTCTCACCAGGACGCACACGACAGGGTCAAGGCTTATGTCGCAGCGTTCCTATTTGGCTGACAGCCCCCCTACTCCGGTGGCGTGGGGTCCTGTCAAGAGATGGCGCCCGCCTGTATTCCTGGTATGGTGAGTAAATGTCCCCCCTTCCCTGGCAGATTTTGGGGTTGGCACAGTCCCTCTCCCTGGGACGGTCAGACCATCACACTCCTGGGTTTCCTACTGTCCTGTTGTGACCCCCCTCCTCTACACCCCCTTCACCCCCCACACGGGGGACTGTTTGGGCCTACCTGGGGCCTAGTGGGCAGATCACATGGGGGGCCAGGGGAATGCGCCCTCCGTGTCGCTCAATGATCGTGCGGGGGGCCTTGGTGGGTTTTTTCTAAAGTGGATGGTGTGGGGGGCCCCCCTGTGGGTCCCGATTATCGCAATTCCTGCGTGGGGCCGCCATTTTGTTGTAGCCTCTGTCTGCTTCTATGGAGCCGGCCATCTTGGTACACCCGTTTTCGGCTGTTTTTCTGTAGATGTTTTGCTGTGAAGGCTGGTGGGAGTGCCTGAAGGACAGTGAGTCTTGAGGGTGGTCTCTCCCTCTCTGACGGGGTCTGTTAGTGACCTCCGGGGGGGCGCTGTAGCGCTGTGGGTCCGTTTAAAAAAAAGAAAATTTGAAAATTTGCTGGCGGGTTCCTCAGGTTAAGAATGGACACTGCATGCCATTTTTTCCCACCTGACCCCCTCACGGAGGCCGCAGGGCCTTCCAGATCTCCACTGTCTGTCGATGCCTTTTCGGCACTTCGGGATGCATTTGGGCCCGGGGGTTGGTGGTAGGTGCGATAAAACTTTTCTTCACCTACCGCTGCCTCATTTGATGTCTCGGAGTCTGAGTCAGACGTGGGCCTCCCTGCCGGGTCTCTTACCTCGAGCCCTGTCTCCTCGGATAATGAGGATGACATTTCCACCTCCCCTGCCGCAACAGGCACTGGTGGATGCACTGGCTGTTTTCAGTGCGTGGCACCCTGCAATTTGGAGGTCGCAGCGGCAGCTGCGCCTAGGGCGCAGGTGGCATCTGGCACTCACATGCCACCCGGAGCTGCTCTTTTTGCTGGCTGCTCATGTAGGAGGAAGCTGCCTGAATCATTCCCCTGGGGTGTCTAAGCGGCCGTTAGACATTGCCTTTTTGGGGGAGTCTCTGGTACAGTGGACTGTTCCGCCTTTGGTGAACGTACGGTCTCTAGCTGAATGGGACTACCATTGTTCCGTTGGAGGAATCCCCGTCCTTTAAGGACTTGGGGGATAGGATGGCGTGGGCTGTGGCCTGTGCTCTGTGCTCTCTGGCATAGCTGCACTGGGAATAGTGTTTATGTTTGCCCTTGCCACGTAGACTCTGCCTGATGGGCGGAATCCCAATGCCGTGACTTGGTGTGAGGCATGTCCCTCTTGCCCCTGGGGGAGCTGTTTGACCAGCTGGCGCAGGGGCTGCATTTTGTTTGTGATGCCGCGCTGGTCGAGGCTCCCTTGTCATTTTTGGTGGTGGTTGACCGGAGTCTACTTGACCGGAGTGTTGGTCTGTGGATCAAACTTCTAAGAAGGTCTTAATGGATCTCCCTTATCAAGGGGATCACCTGTTTGGCGCTGCCCTGGATGACATTATGTAAGAGTCTCATGGGGGGAAGAGTGTTTTTTTCCACAGGCTGTCAAGGGTGAGGGCCTTCATAGCAGTCGGGGCAATCATTCTTGTGGCTCCAGACTGGCCTTGCTGAGCTTGGTATGCCGACCTGGTCAGGCTTCCCGCTGACGCTCCTTGGAGGCTTCCTCTCAAGGAGGGTTTCTTATCTCCCGGGCCGATCTCCCGTCTGGCTTTACGGTTGCTGGCTTGCCGGCACGGCTTGCTGGCTTGGCTGCTGTAAGCCAGGTGTCAAAGGATGGAGGGTTATCTGCTTTGGTGTTTCCCACCCTGCATAAAGCGTGGGAAGTGTCTTCTATGATGATTTTTTTCATCATGCGAGAAAGTTGCGTATTGCGTGGTGTGAGTCTTCTTGCGCTCCCCCTCACTATTACTCAGTGGCTGGATCTTGTTTCCTTCAACAGGGGGGGGGGGGGTGATCAAAAGTTGGCCTTGAGTACTGTCAAGGGTCAGGTTTCGGCTTTGGTAATTTTTATTCCGCTAAGATACAGATGTGTACGTTGTGTGGTTTGCCGTTTACCGGAAGGACGTACTTCCGGTAAACGGCAAACCACACAACGTCACTTCCTGCATTCCTGGAAGGATTATGTGATCACTCTTTGCATGTGGACATCTGTATCTTTTATATGGCATTATTGTTTTATCCTTGTGAGTATTTCTTACCTTACAATAAATAAACTTATATATGTGGGCTTCACTATGTTGATCCATCCCTTTTTTTGAGTGACACTGAAGAAGGGGATCTACTGTGTTTCTGCTAGGAGGTTTACGGTCCACCTTATCATAAGGCTCTTTTGACCTTCTTAAGGTCCATCGGCTACGGTGAGTGGATTCCCTAAGGGGATTCTTGGCACCTTTGCACCGTGTGGAGCACCTATTACATCTTTTGCAGCAGCACTTTTGAGCACTTTGCACCTGATATTGGACATACAGTATTATATCATATATCATTTGAGCAACCTATTGGATTGTCACATCAGTGGACATTTATTTTTGCTTTAGCATTGTTGCACTTAGCACTGTTGCACCTTATATTGATTACACTGTTCTTATTGATTACTATTATTGCACTTTTGAGACCAATTATTATGGTTTAGATGTAGCCCGATTGCACTTTATGCACCTATATGATCAACTATTATAGTTTCTCTCCATATAAATTTTATTGAAGTTTTACACACACAAAAAGGGAAAAAGCATACCTATAAAAACCATTCAACATATGATACATGGGAAAAATCACCCCCTTAGTAACAATTAATAACAATAAGCCAGCATTAAAGTATGGCCATTACTATCACAACCATTTAGTGTTCAGTCCAAAGGGACCAAAGTTCCCAATGTTTCAAAAACATAGACATTGAATTAGAACGAAGTGCCAGTGCCTTTTCATATTCATAAGTTAACCTAACAGAGGCTACTACCTCAGTCTAGCAGATGTCAATATACGGGCTGTAATCCAGTGTGTGTGTGTCAGAAACCCATCTATCCCCAGATTTAGAAGAGCTAAAGCTGGTGTAGGTATATTTAATGTGCCAGTCACAGAAAAAAAGAGGTTGAAAATGTGGTTCCAAAAACTTGTTAGATTTTTACATGACCATAGAGTGTGGTAGAGGTTGCCCACTTGTCCACATGTACGCCAACATAGTGGCGAATGGGACACGTAGAATTTGGAGAGCCAATAGGTAGTAAGATACCATCGTGAGAGAATTTTCTGTGCTAATTCCCAATGATTAACACATCGGGATATATTATAAGAATATTTGAACGCTTGGGACCATTGCATGGTCGTAAATGTTTGTCGCAAATCTTCTTCCCATTTTACCATGTGTCCTGTCTTATGATATATAGTTTTGGAATTTAAGATGTTGGAAAATAAAGAAACGCCTTTTTTCTTCTGACAAGGGGAGGTGTAATAATCATACAACCGTTGGGGGAGTAGTAATGTTGGCAGTGGGTATTGCTTAAGAAATTTAGTTATACGGATATAAGAGTAATGTTCAGATATGAGGAGGTTATGGAGTCGCTGGAGGGCCTCAAATTATTTAAATCCGACACCCTCCATCAAGTCCTCTACCCAATATATATTACAATCCCTCCATTTACAGGTGTACAGATAAGGTATAAGAATTTCCATTGTTTCAAGGGGTATACGTATTTTCTGGGTATCAGAGTCTAATTTGCTTTGTGTTAAGAGTGTTCTCTGTGGTAATAACGATGTTCTTACTGTAACAGAACATTTTGAATTGATATCGGCTTCCAGTAATCAGCTAACAAAAGGTGTACTAAATGTTTTGTGTTAGTTAGAGCTGCTTTCACCTGTACCCAACGGGTATCCGTATCAGCACAGAACCATGACTTGAGATAGGTAAGCTGAGATGCCAAGTAATAGTCCTTCAAGTGAACCATACTAATCCCCCCCACTGACTTATGTTTGATTAGGTGGGACCATGCACATCTCTGATGTTTACCTTGCCAGATATAATTTTTGAGAAGGGCTATAAGCTTTTTCATGAAATAACATTAAATCAGAAGTGGCAGGGTACGAAAAATGTATAGAATCTGTGGGAGGGTCATCATCTTAAATGCCGCAAGATGGTCTATCCAAAAAGGTTACTTGTAAGATTTTTGTTCCAACTCCTTTCATAATTTGTGTAATAATGGGGTATAGTTGGCTGTAACCATGAACGATGTGGATGAAGTCAATATTATCCCCAAATACGGAATTTCTTTGGATGTCCATACATAGGGAAGTTGAGATTTTAAATATGTTCTAGTATAAGTGTGTACCCCCAAATCTAAAATTAGAGATTTTGAAAAATTAACTTTGTAATATGAGATCGCACTAAAGGTTTGTAATACTTGGTGTACAGAATTTAAAGAGATAAGCGGATTCCTGAGTGATAAAATCACATCATTGGCAAATAAACTAATTTCGTGTGAGGTGCCTTGAAATCTAAAACCCAAGATGTGAGGGTGTATACGTATCATTTCAGCCAAAGGTTCTATCATCAAATTAAAGATGCTTGGTGACAGGGGGCATCCTTGGCGGGTGCCATTGGCAATGGAGAACATTTTGGAATATGAGCCAGATACGAGTACTTGCGCTGAAGGGTTAGAATATAAGGCCCGGATAGCAGATGATATCATACCCTGAAAAACAAATTTCTCCAATACCAAGGACATATACCGCCAATACACTCTGTCAAACGCTTTTTCAGCGCCGACTGATAGGAGAACTGAGGGTATTTTCGACTATTCAACATGGTGGATGAGATTTATTACCCTTCTAGTGGCATCTGCTGCTTGTCTATTTGCCATGAAGCCCATTTGGTCTGTATTTATTAGAGATGGAAGAACAGTGACTATCCGTTTGGCCAAAATTTTTGCATACACCTTCACATCAGTGTTAAGTAATGATATGCCAAAATATGTTTAAATTGTTTGAGATACTCATTCTGAAATCCGTCAGGACTGGGAGATTTATCAGAAGGTATCAACTATTATAGTTTGTATGTAGCACCATTGCACTTTATGGTCATTATTGCATATATTATTAATATTTTTTATTTTTTGGAATTCACATTTTTGCAAGCGCTGTCTTTCTGTACATCTATTTGGGCAATCCAGCCTGGTCCAGGACTCACCTCAACCTGAAATTGGACAATGAATGAGCACTAGTTGATTGATAAGATCGTCTTTCTGCTCTACAAATGTAAGCTTGTTCCATGTAAGCCATCAATCTCTGACAGGTTTGAGTACTGATCTTCTTCGTTCCGTGACTATAAACTGTGCATTTTTCTTTTTTATCGTGACATAATATAACTAAAGGAGTTAAAATAATTTGTCTATCTTAGTGTAGCAAGCCTACTATGTCATGCGACATAAACATTGAAACGACAAATGACCCGCAAAAGCACATTATAATGTGTAATGCCATTACAGAAAATTATGTAAACGTTCACAAGAACATATTACACTGTATTAGTGGATTAAATCAGCCAGCAACAGAAAATTATGCCACACAATAACAGCATATCATATCACCTAATATCACCTAATATTACCATATCAAACTATTGTCTAAATAAGCAACATAAAGTAGGCTAACTAGCAACATTAAATTATCACAATGCAATAGTACAATAAATGACCTGCAGTTCCAACACAACCCTTTCCCCATTATCCCCTTATATTTTGTGTGGTCCCTTCAAAACTTCCTAATGTACACCCCTTCACATTCATTCTCCACCAGACTCCCTAATGTGAGGCCCCTTCATATTCAGACACCACTAACCCTCTAATATTATTCTTGTACAAAAGTTTTTATTTTGAAAATAAAGGCATTAACATACATCAAATACACGATACATGTGTACAATGAGTAAAGAAAAAACTGGAACGCAGAGAAATAGATATTGGCAGAACATGTTACAAACATAGTACGTGCGCCAACCGGGAAACAACACGGACCAAATAATGAACATCAACAAGCAGAAGAGCACAGGAGGGGACCTAAAGTCCCTTATTATATCACAATGTAGGAAGGTCATCATAAGGAAAAGGTTCATTACGTTCCAATGAGCAAACAAAGGCTGGACCAGAGAGTACCAAGCCAGGAAGGAAAACAACAGTACGAGACAAAGACAAAAAAGGAAGGAAAAGTGAGAAAGTAGGACAAACAAGAAGAGAGACGACAATAGAGAAAGGCAAAGGAAGGGGCGGGGAGGAGGAAGGGGGAGAGGAAAAAAGGGGGGGGGCAGGCCCTGCGGAGTGTGCGCCCAGGAGGCATTTAAAGAGAGAGAAGGGTGGTCTGGAATCTAGAAGGGGCAACGGTAGAGATCCAAGGGTCCCACACCTTAAGAAACTTAGCGTGAGAATCAGAAACTATCGCAGTCAACTTTTCATTAACGAGAATAACATTCATACGGTTTTTGGCTGCCTCAAAACTAAGCAACGGGGTCTTCCAAGATCGAGCAATGGTCAATTTCGTGGCCGTAAACAAGTGCTGAGCCAACTGCCGCTGTGCACGAGTCAAATCAGGTATAGGCTTGCACAAGAGAGCCTCATACGGATCCTTCTTCAGGGTGACTTGAAAAATATTACGGAGTAAGGCATAAATCCTAATCCACAGTCTGCGCACCCTGGGACATGTCCACCAAATATGCGCCATAGTCCCCTCCTGAGCGCATCCCCGGAAACACAGGGGGGAGTAGGCGGGTATAAATTTAGCCAGTCTGGCCGGAGTATAGTACCATCGGTAAAATACCTTGTAAGCATTTTCCAGAATCAAGACATTGTGGGAACACTTAGAGAGAGCCGCCGTCATATGCTGCCAATCTTCCTTGTCCAGACTGCCCCCCCAGTTCTAGTTCCCAGTTAGAATGATATGCCGAGAAAGGGGGTGTATCGCAGGCGATAATAGAAGCATATAGAAGGGATATGAGTCCCGTCGAGTGGGGCCGTGCCCTACAGATGCTCTCAAATGGCGTAAGCGTATAGGGTAAGGGTCTATGCTTAACAAGTTGCTGAAGAAAATGATGGAGTTGCATATAACAAAAATGCTCCCGCAGAGGTATATCATGCGAGGAGCTAAGGGCCCCAAAGGGAAGTATCTTCGTGGGGGTAAACAACGAGTGGACATCCACAAAGCCATGGTCAGTCCACCAAGAAAACACACGCGGGTTAGTGAGACCAGGTGGGAACATAGGGCAAGGGAAGAGACGCATTAAAGGTAAGTGGGGTGAAATCAAGTTAGCGGAGTACTTGACGGAGTCCCAGAGGCGGAGAGAATGGAGGAGGCAAGGGCGCAAGTCCGGCGGTCGAAATTTAGGAGGTAGCCAAGGAATAGAAGAAAGGGGGACTGGACTGGCATCCACCAGGTCAATCGTGGCCCATAGTGGCAACTGGAACGTGTCATGTAAGTGAGAGAGAGGGGCTATCGACGCCGCAGTGTAGTATGCCTTCAAGTTCGGTACCGAGAACCCCCCAGAAATCTTCCGAGCATACAGAACGCGTTTATTAATGCGGGGTCTGGAAGAGCCCCAAATAAATTTCAGAATCTTGCGTTGATGAATACGTAAGATGTGAGAGGGGATCGGAACCGGCAACACACGGAAATAGTACAATAGTTTAGGGAGATAGGTCATACGAACGGCCGTGATCCTGCCAAACCAGGACAAGGAAAGGTGAGACCAAGAGGAAAGTAAGGACGTCAAATGGCGAAAAAGAGACGGATAATTAACCGCATAAAGACCTTCATATGTGGGAGATAATTTAACACCCAAATAGGGTAAAGCAGGGTGCCATTTAAAGGGAAAGGCTGCCTGAAGGGCCACCACCTCATCAGGAGGCAAAGAAACTGACATTGCGTTCGATTTGGCAGAGTTGATATGCAGGCCAGAGAAAACAGCAAACTCATCCAACAAAGCCAGAAGGTTAGGTAACGAAATTCTAGTTGAAGTAAGGGACAGCAAGATATCGTCCGCAAATAACGATATTTTATGCGGGGAGCCTGCCACTTCAATGCCCGAGATGTCATGATGGGTGCGTATAGCTTCAGCTAAGGGTTCCAAGGCCAGGACAAACAGCAGGGGGGACAATGGGCACCCCTGCCGCGTACCCCGGCCAATGGAAAAAGGGAGCAACTCGAACCCATAATATTTGATACGGGCCTGAGGGGAATCGTAGAGGGCAGCGAGCCAGGACAGAAAAGAGGGGCCAAAGCCGAAGCGGCGGAGAACAGTCATGAGATAAGGCCAAGACAGGGTATCAAAAGCCTTGGTTACGTCTAGGGATAAAAGCATAGTGGGTATACGTCGTTGAAGAGCAAAATGCTGTAGTTGAATAATTCGCCGAATAGCGTCCCCAGCCTGCCGACGGGGCACGAAGCCAACCTGATCCTTCTTGATCAGGCGAGGAAGGAAGGAATTTAGGCGCGTAGCCAGTATTTTGGTTAATAGCTTCATATCAATATTGATAAGCGAAATTGGGCGAAAATTAGCCCATGAAGAGTGATCCCGATCCGGTTTAGGTAACATGACAATGTTGGCCGTTAGTAAGTCTGGAGTAAGGGATTGTCCATTTTTAACAGCGTTAAACATCGCGGTCAGATGAGGGGCCAGGACAGTGGCAAACTTCCGATAAAACAATGCGGTAAAACCATCTGGACCAGGTTTCTTCCCTATCTTCAGGTCCTTGATACATTGTAGAACTTCGGACTCCTGAATATCACGATCCATAAGAGTCGTATGGGAAGCCGAAAGCGTGGGTAAGGAGACACGTTGCAAGAAGGCATCCGCAGCGCGAGAGTCAGCCTGCGCCGGAGCCGAATACAGCCCAGCAGGGCGACTACGGAATTCCTCCAGGACTCGAAGAGGGTTACTAGTGAGCACATTGTGGCGAGTGCGCAAAGTGACGGGGGTAAATTTAGGGGCAAAAGTCCGTAATCTGTTCGCCAACATCGCGTTCGGTTTGTTAGCTTTGGCGTACCACATTTGGCGAGACCAACGTAGGGTTCTCTCCTCCCTATCGGTAAGGCATAAGTCCAGCTCAGTCCGGCAAAGAGCCAGTAATCTGCGATTGGTAGGAGTCGGAGCCTGCTTAAAGGCGGAGGAAAGACGGTCCAAACGAGCCTCCAACGTTTGCTGAAGCTTCAGCCGTTCCCGCTTCCGGCGGGAGGCTATTTGAATAACCCGGCCCCGCAGCAACGCCTTATACGCTTCCAACAGTGTCACCGGGGATGAAACCGAGCCAGTATTGAGATCAAAATATTCCTTGGAAGCTTGTAAAAGCTCCGCTTGAATATCCGCAAAAGATAACAGGGAATCATTCATTATCCAGGAGGAACGCTGAGTAGGGTTGAGCGAACACCTAGATGTCCGTGTTCGACGGGTTCGGCCGAACTTTAAAAAAAAGTCCGGGTCCGTGTCCCGGACTTTTACCGAACTTTTCCCGGACACCGAACCCCATTGAAGTCAATGGGGACCCGAACTTTAAGGCACTAAAATGGCTCTAAAACACCAAAGGAAAGGGCTAGAGTGCTGCAAATGGCAGCAAAACGTAATTAAGAGCATGGCAAGTGCTCTGCAAACAAATGTGGATAGGGAAATAACTTAAAACAACAAAAAAAAACAGAAAAATAAAACAATGTTCTTCTTCATCTCTGAAGGACGAGGCCCATATGGAGTAGGAGGGAGGTTGAGGTGGTGGTGGATGTGGCGGTGACTAGACATATGCCGGTTTTCGGTAATTCGATATATCGCGGTATTGCATAGCCACGGTATTGTTATTGTGGCATTTTTAAAATACCGAGTTTCTCTGTCAAGTCTGCCTGACTTGTGAATTGATACATTTCAGTGAGCTGGATGACTCATTCACTCACTCAGCTAACACCTTTCAGCATTAAGTCTCCTAACTATAAACAAAAATGATTACATTTGTATCTTTTCCTTCCCTCTGCCAGGGAGAAAGGAAGTTTAACCTCTTAAAGACTGGATCTTTTTCTGACACTTGCTGTTTGCAAGTTAAAATCAGTTTTTTTTTTGCTAGAAAAGTACTTAGAACCCCCAAACATTTTATATATTTTTTTAGCAGAGACCCTACAGAATAAAATGGCGATTGTTGTAATATTTTATGTCACACTGTATTTGCGCAGCAGTCTTTCAAACGCAATGATTAGACTTTAATGAATAAAAAAAAAAAAAAAAACGTAACAGTAAAGTTATCCCAATTTTTTTTTTTTTTGTTACACAGAGAATCGTGAGAGAATCGTGATCTTTATTCCAAGCTAAAAAATCGTGATTCTCATTTTGGCCAGAATCGTGCAGCTCTAATAAATATATATATACACACACACACGCCTAGCAGCCCACATTACATTATTATATAGCCATCAAGCAGTGTCTGGCCTACCTGGTGATGACTGGTCCTGGCGCTCTGATCCGATGGCCTGGTCTTTAAAGGGGCAAATCCTTGCGATCCAGAAGTGGTTAAACCTGCAGGAGGACCGGTGTTTTTATCTATTAATGACTTTACTATTGCTTTAGGCCTGGTTCACATGTATGCGGGTTGGTGGTTCACATGTATGCGGGTTGGCGGTTCACATGTATGCAGGTTGGCGGCCCACATTTGCACAGGCATAGCAGCCCATTGATTTGAACGGGCTGCTATGCCCTCATTTTCCGCAGAAAAAAGGTGCATGCAGCATTTTTTTTAAATTCAGTGGCCTTGAAATCCATCCTGCTTTTGCACCATGCGACTAACCTGCAGTTCCTGCTCTGGCAAGCTTTCTGCATTTTTTGTATACGTGGGCACGGCATTTAAAAATAAACAGTTTGCGTGTGCAGCAACGGCAGGTAAGTCGCATGGTGCAAAAGAAGGATGGATTTCATGGCCACTGCATTTTTTTAAATTCTGCATGCACCTTTTTTCAGCTGAAAACGCAGGCATAGCAGCTCAAGCCCATTCACATCAATGGGCTGCTATGCCTGTGCAAATGTGGGCCCCCAACCCGCATACATGTGAACCAGGCCTAAAGCAATAGTAAAGTCATTAATAGATAAAAACACCGGTCCTCCTGCAGGTTTAACCAATTAATGACTTTACTATTGCTTTAGGCCTGGTTCACATGTATGCGGGTTGGGGGCCCACATTTGCACAGGCATAGCAGCCCATTGATGTGAATGGGCTTGAGCTGCTATGCCTGCGTTTTCAGCTGAAAAAAGGTGCATGCAGAATTTAAAAAAATGCAGTGGCCATGAAATCCATCCTTCTTTTGCACCATGCGACTTACCTGCCGTTGCTGCACACGCAAACTGTTTATTTTTAAATGCCGTGCCCACGTATACAAAAAATGCAGAAAGCTTGCCAGAGCAGGAACTGCAGGTTAGTCGCATGGTGCAAAAGCAGGATGGATTTCAAGGCCACTGAATTTTAAAAAAATGCTGCATGCACCTTTTTTCTGCGGAAAATGAGGGCATAGCAGCCCATTCAAATCAATGGGCTGCTATGCCTGTGCAAATGTGAACCACCAACCCGCATACATGTGAACCAGGCCTAAAGCAATAGTAAAGTAATTTATAAACAACACCTCCTTCAGGTTTAACCACTTCTTGACCACAAGGATTTGCCCTCTTAATGACCAGGCCATCGGATCGGAGCCGAGCGCCAGAACCAGTTATCACCAGTTAGGCCAGACACTGCTTGATGACCTATTTTAGGCCTGGTTCACAGAGTCTGTACTGACTGACTATATAATAATGTGCATAAGTGAACCAAAGCCCCTAAATTCAGCAATGAAATTGAAGTGAGGTGGAAATTTAATAATTTAAATTTAATAATAGAATACCGTGATAATACCGTATACCGTGGCAAAACCTTAATCAATTAATCGCAGCATGAAAATCTGATACCGTCACAAGCCTAGCGGTGACATAGGCGTGCGCACAGGGTGTGCTGGGTGTGCCTGGGCACACCCTAATCACCTAGGGCACATAGCATTGCCAGTGAGGAGATGGGAAAGATCTCCCTGGGACCTGCTCTGCTCTATTTCTCCTTGCCTACAGGTACATGGCCCCGATACATTACTCTCCCTGCTGGCAAACACATGCATGTGTATTTCAACTTTGGGGTGCACACCTTAATGCAATAGGCTGCGCACACCTATGGGCGGTGTAGGTGGAAGCGGCGGTGGAGGAGGACCAGGGCCGGATTAACAGCATCATGGGCTTGGTGCTGAGGATTTTGAAGGGCCTTAAGGGCCGTGCCTTGCCATGCACCCAGAGGAGGAAGGGTGCAGCCATGCATGCCTAATTCAACATGGGATGCTGTCTCTGAAGCCCATAAACACATCCATGCATCGCCAACTGTCCCTCCTTGTCCGGCCTTCACGCTGTGTGGGGAGGTTCTGAGGGTGCTGCCTGGGGAAGCGAGCATAGAAGCCAGACTTCTGTGTTTACAAGTGACAGAAGAGCGGTAACAGTGAATATGGCCAACCCGGGGCCTATATAAAAGGTAGGGGCCTGGAGCTGCAGCTCCAATAGCCCCTACATTAATCTGGCCCTGAGGAGGAGGACGAGGTAGCCAACACTGCTTCTTTTCAAAAATTTTAAATGAGGGTACACCCCAAAAGAGTGAGAAAGAGCAAAAATGGAACAATGGGTGGGTAAGGTCGGTATCCATTGCTATTCTGCATAAGGTACGGAAAAGTCCCGTGGGATCCATGCCTGGTTCATTTTAATGAACGTGAGCTTGTCCACATTGTCTCTGGACAGGCGGCTGCGCTTGTCTGTTATAACGCCCCCAGCCGTGCTAAATACCCGTTCAGATAATACACTGGCTGCAGGGCACGCCAGCACCTCCAAGGCGTAAAGGGCAAGCTCAAGCCATGTGCCCAATTTGGAGACCCAGAAGTTGAAGGGGGCAGACCCGTCATTCACTACATGTAGGCGTGTGCACACATACTGCTCCACCATGTTGGTAAAATGCTGCCTCCTGCTAAGACGTTCCATCTGAGCTGCTGGTGCTGCTGTTTGTTGTGGCGTGCTGACAAAGCTTTTCCACATTTCGGCCATGCTAACCCTGCCTTCTGAGGTGCTGGCGGTGCCCTGGTTGCGTTGGCGACCTCCTCCTCCTCTGCCTTGTGCTTCCACTGTGGCCCCGCTGTCAGATGGGAATGCCAGCAGCATGGCGTCTACCAGCGTGCGCTTGTACTCGCGCATCTTGCGATCGCGCTCCAGTGAGTGAATTAAGGACGGTACGTTGTCCTTGTAACGGGGATCCAGCAGCGTGGCCACCCAGTAATCAGCACAAGTTAGAATGTGGGCAACTCGGCGGTCGTTGTGGAGACACTGCAGCATGTAATCGCTCATGTGTGCCAGGCTGCCCAGAGGCAACGAAAGGCTGTCCTCTGTGGGAGGTGTATCGTCCGTGTCCTCTGTATCCCCCCAGCCACGCACCAGTGATGGCCATGAGCTGGCCTGGGTGCCACCCTGCTGTGAACATGGTTCCATCTCCTCCTCCAGCTCCTCCTCCTCCTCATCCTCCTCATCCTCCAGAACTGTGCCCCTGCTGGACAATTGCGTCCCTGGCGTTTGCGTGTGCAGGAACCCACCCTCGGAGCCCCTTGCGAATGACTGCCCTGAAAGCCTTGGAAATGTTACCTCTTCATCCTCCTCCTCCTCCTCATCCTGTGCCACATCCTCTTCCATCATCGCCCGAATTGTTTTTTCAAGGAGGCATGGAAGTGGGATAGTTAAGCTGAGAACGGCGTCATTGCCACTGGCCATGTTGGTGGAGTACTCAAAACAGCGCAACAAGGCACACAGGTCTCGCATGGAGGCCCAGTTAAATTAAATAGCGGAATAGAAAATATGATCCAAAAAAAGTGTATGTATATCACACGTACACAACCACACTGGGCCCCAATTACTATTGTTTGTACCCCTAAAAGGCTAGATGAGGAGTAGGGGGAGTATGGAACAGGCAGCACCCTCAAACCTTCAGAAGTATGAGATGAACCCCAACAACTTGGAAAGGTGGATCTCTCTCACACGTACCAACACAGACTATCCCCCAATTTAACTGATCCCCAAAGGTTTTTGATTAAATAGCGGAATAGAAAATATGATCCAAAAAAAGTGTATGTATATCACACGTACACAACCACACTAGGCCCCAATTACTATTGTTTGTACCCCTAAAAGGCTAGATGAGGAGTAGGGGGGGTATGGAACAGGCAGCACCCTCAAACCTTCAGAAGTATGAGATGAACCCCAACAACTTGGAAAGGTGGATCTCTCTCACACGTACCAACACAGACTATCCCCCAATTTAACTGATCCCCAAAGGTTTTTGATTAAATAGCGGAATAGAAAATATGATCCAAAAAAAGTGTATGTATATCACACGTACACAACCACACTGGGCCCCAATTACTATTGTTTGTACCCCTAAAAGGCTAGATGAGGAGTAGGGGGAGTATGGAACAGGCAGCACCCTCAAACCTTCAGAAGTATGAGATGAACCCCAACAACTTGGAAAGGTGGATCTCTCTCACACGTACCAACACAGACTATCCCCCAATTTAACTGATCCCCAAAGGTTTTTGATTAAATAGCGGAATAGAAAATATGATCCAAAAAAAGTGTATGTATATCACACGTACACAACCACACTGGGCCCCAATTACTATTGTTTGTACCCCTAAAAGGCTAGATGAGGAGTAGGGGGAGTATGGAACAGGCAGCACCCTCAAACCTTCAGAAGTATGAGATGAACCCCAACAACTTGGAAAGGTGGATCTCTCTCACACGTACCAACACAGACTATCCCCCAATTTAACTGATCCCCAAAGGTTTTTGATTAAATAGCGGAATAGAAAATATGATCCAAAAAAAGTGTATGTATATCACACGTACACAACCACACTAGGCCCCAATTACTATTGTTTGTACCCCTAAAAGGCTAGATGAGGAGTAGGGGGGGTATGGAACAGGCAGCACCCTCAAACCTTCAGAAGTATGAGATGAACCCCAACAACTTGGAAAGGTGGATCTCTCTCACACGTACCAACACAGACTATCCCCCAATTTAACTGATCCCCAAAGGTTTTTGATTAAATAGCGGAATAGAAAATATGATCCAAAAAAAGTGTATGTATATCACACGTACACAACCACACTAGGCCCCAATTACTATTGTTTGTACCCCTAAAAGGCTAGGAGTAGGGGGAGTATGGAACAGGCAGCACCCTCAAACCTTCAGAAGTATGAGATGAACCCCAACAACTTGGAAAGGTGGATCTCTCTCACACGTACCAACACAGACTATCCCCCAATTTAACTGATCCCCAAAGGTTTTTGATTAAATAGCGGAATAGAAAATATGATCCAAAAAAAGTGTATGTATATCACACGTACACAACCACACTAGGCCCCAATTACTATTGTTTGTACCCCTAAAAGGCTAGATGAGGAGTAGGGGGAGTATGGAACAGGCAGCACCCTCAAATCTTCAGAAGTATGAGATTGTGTTCACTGTACCCCACAAAGATTGAGTTCACTGCACCCCACAATGATTGTGTTCACTGCACCCCACAAAGATTGTGTTCACTGCACCTCACAAAGATTGTGTTCACTGTACCCCCCAAAGATTGTGTTCACTGCACCCCACAAAGATTCTGTTCACTGTACCCCACAAAGATTGTGTTCACTGCACCCTAAAAGGATGTTGTTCACTGCACCCCACAAAGATTGTGTTCACTGCACCCTAAAAGGATGTTGTTCACTGCACCCCAAAAAGATTGTGTTCACTGTACCCCCCCAAAGATTGTGTTCACTGCACCCCACAAAGATTGTGTTCACTGCACCCCAAAAAGATTGTGTTCACTGTACCCCCCAAAGATTGTGTTCACTGCACCCCAAAAAGATTGTGTTCACTGTACCCCCCAAAGATTGTGTTCACTGCACCCCACAAAGATTCTGTTCACTGTACCCCACAAAGATTGTGTTCACTGCACCCCAAAAAGATTGTGTTCACTGTACCCCCCCAAAGATTGTGTTCACTGCACCCCACAAAGATTCTGTTCACTGCACCCCACAAAGGATTTTGTTCACTGCACCCCAAAAAGATTGTGTTCACTGCACCCCAAAAAGGATTTTGATCACTGCACCCCAAAAAGGATGTTGTTCACTGCACCCCAAAAATGATTTTGTTCACTCCACCCCAAAAAGATTGTGTTCACTGCACCCCACAAAGATTGTGTTCACTGCACCCCAAAAAGATTGTGTTCACTGTACCCCCCAAAGATTGTGTTCACTGCACCCCACAAAGATTCTGTTCACTGTACCCCACAAAGATTGTGTTCACTGCACCCCAAAAATGATTTTGTTCACTGCACCCCAAAAAGGATTTTGTTCACTGCACCCCAAAAAGGATGTTGTTCACTCCACCCCAAAAAGATTGTGTTCACTGCACCCCAAAAAGATTGTGTTCACTGCACCCCACAAAGGATTTTGTTCACTGCACCCCAAAAAGATTGTGTTCACTGCACCCCAAAAAGGATGTTGTTCACTGCACCCCAAAAAGGATTTTGTTCACTGCACCCCAAAAAGATTGTGTTCACTGCACACCAAAAAGGATTGTGTTCACTGCACCCCAAAAAGATTTTGTTCACTGCACCCCAAAAAGATTGTGTTCACTGCAGCCCAAAAAGATTGTGTTCACTGCAGCCCAAAAAGATTGTGTTCACTGCAGCCCAAAAAGATTGTGTTCACTGCAGCCCAAAAAGATTGTGTTCACTGCAGCTCACACACAGAAAAATGGATGTGGATCACTGACACCTGCCTATCTCCAATCCCACACCACACAGCAATATCGATTGTAGTTTGTAGAACACAGTTTCCCTAAAATTCAGCAGACTCTGTCCCTAACAGGATTGAGAAGAGATCGTAGATCAGGATTGAGTGCAGATTCACCCCACCCCCCACACAGCAATATCGATTGTAGTTTGTAGAAGACACTGACCCTATAATTCAGCAGACTCTATCCCTAAAATGCCTACAACTCGCCCTGCCTAAACACTCCGACCTGTCCCTCAATTCTATCCGGACACAAATGTTTTTTTCCTGCCTATCTTTCCCTAATCAGCAGCCAGCACATTGATGTGTGCTCTGTCCCTTAGCTAAGCAGCAGAATGACGCTGCTGCGGCGGCTGCCTCGAACTTATAAAGACTTGGTCACATGCTTCAGACGGCCAATCACAGCTACTAAGACATTTGCAGGCATGGCTGGGATGGCTTAAGGCACACCAGTTAAACGATTGTTGATTGGCTGTTGAAAGCCCGCCATGAAAAGAGCGCCAAAGCATGCAAAACCCGGAAATAAAACGACCGAACACGGATTTTTACCCGAACATACAGTAAAGTGTCCGTGTCCGTGTTCGGGTAAAAAAAATCCAATTATTCGGTACGAACACGAATAATACAGTCCGTGTTCGCTCAACACTAGTCACCACCTGCCCCACTAATGAGCAGCTCCCACATATTCAGTCACCACCTGCCCCACTAATGAGCAGCTCCCACATATTCAGTCACCACCTGCCCCACTAATGAGCAGCTCCCCCATATTCGGTTACCACCTGCCCCACTACTGATCAGTTCCCACATATTAAGTCACCACCTGCCCCACTAATGAGCAGCTCTCCCATATTCGGTCACCACCTGCCCCACTAATGATCAGCTCCCACATATTCAGTCACCACCTGCCCCACTAATGGGCAGCTCCCCCATATTTGGTCACCACCTGCCACACTAATGTTCAGCTCCCACATTTTAAGTCACCATCAGCCCCCTTAACCACTTTAGGACCGCTCACATTGCTGCTACTGCGGCAATGTGGCACGATCCCGTCCAGCGACGTAGACCTACGTCGCTGGACTCCTCCCCCTGTAGGCGGTGCTCGCGCGCCGCCGGAGGCGCGCTCCCGCTGTTTTCAGTCACAGCGGGAGTCGGGCCAGGGGAGGAGCGGCGGCGATCGCCGCTGCTCTTCCCCGATCGTCGGGGAATCGAGTTTGGAGGTCCTAAGTGACAGGCAGGGTCAGATAGCATGGTTCAGCATAGCTGAACATGCAATCTGTCCTTGTGTCACTCAGTCACCTCCCCCCACACATGTCAGTAAGCACCAGGCATACATTAACCCCTCCCTCTCCAATAAAGTTAATCCCTTCCCTGCCAGTGTCATTTTTACAGTAACAGTGCATATTTATAGCACTGATTACTGTAGTAATGTCACTGGTAACCCCAAAAGTGTCAAAAATGTCAGTCAAGGGTCCGATCTGTCCGCCGCAATGTCGCAGTCCCGCAAAAAAAATCGCAGATCGCCGTCATTACTCGTTAAAAAAAAAACACCAAAAATGACAGAAATCTTTCCCTTAGTTAGTAAACGCAATAACTTTTGCGCAAACCAATCAAAATACGCTTATTGTGATTTTTTTTACCAAACATAAGTAGCAGAAAACAAATTGGCCAAAAATTTAAAAAAATTTTGATTTTTACATTTGTTTTGGGGGGAATTTCATATAAAAAAATGTGAAAAATATTGTTATTTTTTCAAAATAAACACTCTCGTTTATAGCGCAAAAAGTAAAAATCGCACAGGTGATCAAAAACCACCAAAAGAAAGCTCTGTTTGTGGGAAAAAAAGGACGACCGCGCAATTGTCAGTTAAAGTCACACAGTGCCGAATCGCAAAAAGTGGCCTGGACGTAAGACAGCAAAATCCTCCGGTGGTAAATTGGTTAAGTAAAGCCACAACATATTTATCAAAGGAATTTAGCCCACCCCTCAACACCACAGTGCATGGGTGGTCAGAGTAAATACATTGGTACTCAATGTAGGAACCGCTGTTAAATTAGTGTTGGTGATTGGTGGTCAGTGTAAAAGTCCCATATACAGCAAGGTTTAATAAGGTGTTTATAAATGTAATAGTAAACTAAGACAAATAATTTGTGTGGCCTGTATTAGAGAACTTAAGATTATTGTTTTGCCCAGCATTTAAAAGCCATCTAAAGGCATCTTCTTTAGCTGAAAACGATAGGAGAGTTTAGTTCTGGCTTAAAGCGGATCTCAACCCAAAAGGGGAAACTCCACTTGTATTTGTAGCTGCTGAGTATTTTTTTTTCCCCAGGCTGGAACTCCTTTTCAAGAAGAAAAAATGTCTCTTCTGAAGCTCCTTTTTACTCACCTTATGCTGCCTTCCATATTCCCCCCCCCCCCCCCAGTTTAGCATCTGGAAGTGCAAAATAGTGATCTAATGCCTCAGTCTGTACCTAAACTGACCGGTCACCTCTTCATGATGGCATCATGCTGTGGAGCCTTTGAGGACATCGCTATTAGACAGCCAAAAGGAAGTGTCCCCTTCACCCAGGCAGTGATGTGGGCACATGAAGGGGCCTCCTTCTCTGCAGAGAGGAGATAAAAGACTCAGGTCTCTATCCCATGTCCATTGATTTAGCAAAGCAAAATGGTAATTTAGCATGTTTTTTGTGTGTTTTAATTTAAAGTAACATAGCAAATTAGGTGGCAGAAGCAAAGTCAGCGTAAAGCAGTATTAAACCCAAAAGCTAACAACTCTCATATTACAGATTACCGATTCTTAGATGTGATGGCTGCACATCTAAGGCTGGCCATACACTATACAATTTTCTTATTCAATTTCCTTTAGATTTACCTTTAACTATGTAGTGCAAGGGCCTGCCTGATTGCATACAAATTGAAAGTGTTTAGGTTTGACCCTATATTACATGGTTTTGGTAAATCTAAAGGAAAGTTGAACAAGAAAATTGTATAGTGTATGGCCAGCCTAAGTCTGATGATCCATCTAACATTCTCCTCCCCCAAGACTGACAGTGCTGCTGTGCAAAGGTGCCGCATGTGTTTCTTCATCCAGAGTAGGGATACTCTAATACAGGAGGAGTGTTAACCACTTCACTACAGGGAACCCCTACCCCTTTCCTGCCCAGGCCAATTTTCATCTTTTAGCACTGTTGCACTTTGAATGACAATTGTGTGGTCATGCAATGCTGTACCCAATTGAAATTTGTGTCCATTTTTGGGACAGATAGAGCTTTCTTTTGGCGGTATTTAATCACCACTGGGTAGTTTTTTTTTTTTTTTCTTGTTTCTGTTATAAAATTTTGAAAATAAGTAATTTTTCTCCTTCACTGATGTGAGCTGATAAGGCTGCACTGATGAGGTGGCACTCTGATGAGCACTGACGAGGAGGCACTAATATGCAGCACTGATGGGCACTGATATGCAGCACTGATGTGCACCGATAGACGGCACTGATGTGCATTAATAGGTGACACTGATGGGTGACACTGATAGATGGCACTGATAGGCAGCACTGATGGGGAGGCACTGATTGGCACTGACAGGCATCACTGATGGGCACTGAAAGGCAGCACTGACAAGCACTAATTGGCATCACTGGTGGGCATCACTGGTGGGCACTGGTAGGCACTGGTAGGCAATGACAGGCATCACTGATGGGGCTGCATTGATAATCATTGCACTGATTACCAGTGTACGTCCCCACTGAGGAAAGCAGCTTATAGGCTCTCCTCTCCTCAAACGCTGTCAGTGTGAGTAAAGGAATGCCAATAACTGGCACACTGTGATCAGCTGTGATTGGACATAGCTGATTACATAGTAAACGGTCTTTGGAAAAAAAAAAAAAAGTAAACGGCCTATGTCATAGGCTCTTTACTGTGATCAGAGATGTGGTGTGCCTGAGGGACATGCCGCACCACCGATCGCCATGCTGCATGCCCCTCGGGACGTGCACAAGTGGCTTGATTTGAATGACATCATATGACGTCCACTCAGAACTATGAAACCCCTGCCCGGCTGTCATTCTGCTATTGGCTGGGCAGGAAGTGATTAATGGCCAGATCACTAGTTGAAAACAGAAGGGGGAAAGCCTAAAAAAATGAAAACTAATGCAGCCACTACATCTAATGATTGGTAAGGTGCAATATATTACATTTTTGGTTTTGGGGTTTAAAAATGCTTTAAAATTTGCAATCGGCAAAATGTCATTTAGCATCCTTTGCCACACACCATGAAAGTTTTGTGCAGTCAATCAGATATAACCTTTCAGTATCAGTTTACTGCAGATGACAGCATGTCTTCCTTTCATTAAACAAATAATAAATAATATTGTCTTCTTCATTTATGTTACCTCTATTGTTTATCTTTATTACAATGTAACCGTAGTCTCTTTTCTCAATATTTCTTCTGTCTCTAATCAAGCATTGTTTGATTGTAAACATTTATTTTCTTAAGCAAAGAAGAATTAGAATGATAAATCATTCTTTTGTTCTTCCAGATATTCATGTCCCATGATATATTCTCTGAGCCACTTTCCAATGTTTTCAATTAATACTGCGACTCCCTAATTGTTCAGATCAGGTCTGTTTGTGCCAAAGCAAAAGACAATAAATGTTTCCAAACAGCACATAATGCTAGCCTGCATTGTGGATGTATTCCCAGAAAAACGTGCAAAATCATTCCGTTCCAGGTACTTGTGATCTGTTTATTTTCTGTTACTGAATTCATTTGTTACAAGTAATTAAGCATTTCTTTAATTTTGTGCTCTTTAAATTCTAAGTCCAACCCTGTCAACTTTCATATGTGAATATGTTGCCTTTTGTGGTACATCTTAGTACACAAGGCAGAGCAGGGTTGGCCCAAGACATTGTGCTGCTGGGTCCAAGAATTAAATGCTGCCCCCCTCCCCCCCAAAAAAAAAAAAAATCACGCCCACCAAAAGGCCCCCACATTTATTATTTTATATAAATATAACATTTAGAAAATATTATATATACTGTTATCTTCTTCCATAACTCACCACCAGACCAGTCCACCAAACAACCACTGTCTGTCCTCAGTTATCCTGTCACTACTGTGTCTGCCGTGTCCACCGCCCTAGAATATCCAGTCTGCCCTGCGTGAGATGGAGTGCGCTGGTGTCTGATGTCTGTCGTTGCGCACACCACAATTATGTGAGAGACGTTCTCAGGAGGAGACACTCCGCCTCCTCATTCTCATCAGTTTGCGCTACAGGCGGCAGTATGAGATAGTGAAATGCCACCGGTTAAGGTGCCGCATAGCTGATGACACAAAAAACTGCTGAAAAAAAAAAATGTTGGGTGTCAATTTGCTGCCCGTCTCAAATTTCTGCCTGGGTCCAATGGACCCAGTGGGACCCATGGTAGAGCCGGCCCTGAGGCAGAGCATTTACATCCTGAGATAATGGGGAACATGTAAAGAGGTGTGCCTATAAGTTAGTAGTCACCCTAGTAAGTTAGTAATACTGGTTCTCAGTACCTGACTACAGCCAATGGACAGTAATCTGACAGAAAACTTTTTTCATGTGTTCCCAAGTACCCATAGGTGTGCACAGCCTATTGCATCAGGCTGTGCACCACAACGTTCAAACACATATGCGTGTATATGCATGTGTATATATACTGACTATGTCGGTAGAGCAGTGGACAGTGTCAGAAGGGCAGAGATTGGTGTCAGTAGGGCAGTGGACGGTGTCACTATTTTTTATTTTTATTTATTATTTTTTTTAATCTTTTACAATGTTAGTTTTTTTTAATATTTTTTTTTTACATTTTTTTTAGGAGCTCCATTAGAGGGCTTTGGTAAAATATCACACGGGGAGATTAGGATTTGCCCAGGCACAACTGGCATACCCTGTGTACATGCCAAGAAAGTACAATTAGTCTATACCACATGCATCCTTTTCCTGTTTAAGAAATAGCCCTAAGGCTCCGTTCACATGTCAGCGTATGATCGCGGGCAGAACCGCCGCGGTTCCGCCCGCGATCCGGAGATTTATTGCAAATCGCGGGACGTAAATCGCGGCAACATCGCTCGGCGTTTGGGGGGCTATTGCAAATCAACGGGCAACGCTAGGCGTCCCGCGATTTGCAATAAATCTCCGGATCGCGGGCGGAACCGCGGCGGTTCTGCCCGCGATCATACGCTGACATGTGAACGGAGCCTTAACCTCCTGCCGTCCGCGCTACAGCCTATATACGGCTGCAGCGCGGACTCGAATTTTCGGGAGGCCGTTTTTAAACGGCCTCCCAGTGACACGCCCCCCGCGCGCTCCCGCGAGCGCGCATCGGGGGGAATCTGTGTCGGCCGTGTCCCTTGGACACAGCCGATCACAGATCGTGGTGAATGGCCAATCACAGCGGCCATTCACCACATGATCAAGCCGTCCAATGAGAGATGATCTCATATGTAAACATATGAGATCATCTCTCATCGCCGGCGCTCCTTCCTCACACAGAGCCTGCGTGTGAGGAAGGAGGGAGAGCTGCACAGCGCCTGGGACACAGAAAAAAGTAATCAGGGCACCGATCACCAGTGCCCTGATTACCAGAGGTACACCAAACACACCTTCAATGCCCACAGTGCCCACCATCAGTGCCCCCCATCAGTGCACACAATCAGTGCCCATAGTGCTGCCAGTCAGTGCCCATCAGTGCCTGCTCATCTAGGCACTGATGAGCACTGACTGGCAGCACTATGGGCACTGAGCGTGGGCACTGATGGTGCTGCTCATCTGTGCCGCCCATCAGTGCCACCTGCCAGTGCCCATCAGTGCCACCCGCCAGTGCCCATCAGTGCTGCCCGCCAGTGCCCATCAGTGCCGCCCGCCAGTGCCCATCAGTGCTGCCCGCCAGTGCCCATCAGTGCTGCCCGTCAGTGCCACCTCTCAGTGCCCGTCAGTGCCACCTCTCAGTGCCCAGCAGTGCCACCTCTCAATGCCCAGCAGTGCCACCTCTCAGTGCCCAGCAGTGCCGCCTATCAGTGCTCATCAGTGCCGCCTATCAGTGCTCATCAGTGCGGCATATTAGTACCTCCTCATCAGTGCCACCTCATCAGTGCCCATAAGTGCCACCTCAGCAGTGCCCATAAGTACCACCTCATCAGTGCCCATCAGTGCAGCCTATCAGTGCCCATCAGTGCCGCCTCATCAGCGCACATCAGTGAAGGAGAAAAATGTATTTATTTTCAAAATTTACTCGCAAAAAATAAGAAAAACTTTTTTTTTCAAAATTTTCTGTCTTTTTTCTTTTTTTTTTTTATAAAAAATAAAAAACCCAGAGATGATTAAATGCCACCAAAAGAAAGCTCTATTTGTGTGAAAAAAATGATAAAAATTTTATATGGGTACAGTGTAGCATGACCGCGCAATTGTCATTCAAAGCGTGCGAGCGCTGAAAGCTAAAAATTGGTCTGGATGGGAAGGGTGTTTAAGTGCACAGAAGGCAAGTAGTTAAGCAGCATAACTAGCAGATTAAACAAAAAAAAAGATCTGATTCCCCCATCCACATACTCAGCCAACAAATTCAATTTGAAATACTAACAACAACTTACAAGGCCATCCACAACTCAGCCCTCAGCTACATCACTAGCCTAGTCTCAAAATACCAACCTAATTGTTCTCTTCGTTCCTCTCAAAACCTCCTGCTCTCTAGTTCCCTTGTCTTCGTCTCCAGGACAATCTTTCCAACTATCTTCTACTCTATCCACTTTTAGGAGATGCCTGAAAACTTTTCTATTCAGAGAAGCCTATCCTGCCCTCACCTAACAACTGTACTTTTATTTTCTCCATCAGCTCATCCCCCACAGTTATTACCTCTTTCATCTCTTGACCCTCCCTCTGATTGGAAGCTCTAAGGAGCAAGGCTCTCTGATTCCTACTGTATTGAATTGTATTGTAACTGTACTCTTTGCCCTAATGTTGTAAAGCAGTGTGCAAACTATTGGCACTATATAAATCCTGTAATAATAATAATAATAATAATAATAATAATGTGAAGTGCTCTGTAATTAAATCCTCTCCCTAAATAATAAATTTTAAACAAAACAATATGTATCTTAAAAATGTAATCTGTGCAAAAAATGTGCAATATGACAAAAACATCAGAAAGCAAGTAATGTGAAATAGTATAATATAGCAGACATAGTCCTTGAAATATATATCCCAAATGATAAGAGCAGTACCAAACCCCACCCAATCTTCAGAAAATGCAACAAATGTTTTCCATGTGCATAAGGAATTCACACTCCCCCAATGAAAACAGCACCAATGTGCCCACCACCAAAGCTCCTCTCTGGGTGTCCTCTCATATGATTTGATAAATCCCACTAACAACAGAAGGTCAAACTCGCTTTTTAGTGTAAAAATGTATCACAGCTTGCATCCAAGACCACTCTTCATACTGGTCATCTGTCTCTCCAATATACAGTAGATGTAATAAAAAAGAAAAGGCAAGATAGCGCAGACTGCAAACCACTTTTTTATTAAAAACTTGTAAAAGTACACTCACATGGCAGAAAGGCCAAAATTGCTTTTTTCACGATAAAATAACCTCAGCAAGATGGCGTCCTAGCTCCACCCTGTGTAATAACGTCACCCCCAATCTAACGTGTATCATCCAAATGGTTTAGATTTGGGGTTGGCAAAACATCAATCGTGGTCTACTGGTCGACCTCGAGTAGGTGACAGGTAGTACACAATCGAGTCTCTGCCTTGCTGACCCCGAAAGGGCTTCTCCCTTAGAGTGGTAGAGCTGCGTAGGGAAGAGATGAGCTCAGGCATATTGGCCGCCTCGGCTCAGATGCTGGGAAGCTGTCAAATTCAATCTCCACCCCTCAGCCTGCCCCTTGTTGAATAGCTGCTGTGGGGCATGAACTTCTGCCGTCTATGTTCAGCCATTGGCTTTGATGGCTTTCCGGAGGGATAGCTTGAACGTGTTTGGGCTTCTGTCCAAACGCGCCTGAGCTCATCCCCTCAGTGCAGCCCCAGGTCTCCCACTGACCCTCCTCTCTAGTCCACCCAAGGCGCATGTGGATGACATTTTATGAAAAGGACAGGAGAGGAGGGCACTCCTGAGCTCCCATATGATGTACCCACCTGAGCACTCCCTGTACTTTGTTAACATGAATTCCCCCATGGTGTACTCTCCTGAGCCGCCCTCTAGCGTGCTATACTGAGCCCCATGTGGTGTTCCCTCCTGAGCCCAACAGGTACCTTGCTCTCCTGAGCCCCCCTGTATTGTGCCCTCCTGAGACTCCCTTTACCATGCCCTCTTGAGCCCCCATGTGGTGTGCCCCCCTGAAAAATGCCCTCTTGTGTTCCCTTATACCCTGCCCTCCTAACCCCCCAGTACCATGCTTCTTGAGCCCCCAGTATTGTGCTCTCCCGACCCCCCAGTACTATGCTCTCCTGACTTCTAGTACCATGC
The DNA here is from genome assembly GCF_965119305.1 of Pelophylax lessonae. Lineage (NCBI taxonomy): Eukaryota > Metazoa > Chordata > Amphibia > Anura > Ranidae > Pelophylax > Pelophylax lessonae. Next base: position 537,702,790 of record NC_138769.1, read on the forward strand.
TCTCCTGACCCATCTGTATTGGGCCCTTCTGATCCCTTTGTAAACGGCCCTACTGTCCCCCTGCTCCTTTCCATCCTGATGCCCTTTTCTCTGCCCTGCTTTTATCAGTACACCTACCTTTAACTGACCCCAGTACACTGCCCAACCTACTACTGACCCCAGTACACTTCCCAACCTACTACTGACCCCAGTACACTGCCCTACCTACTGCTGACCTCATTAAACTGTCCTACATACCACTGACCCCTGTACACTGCCTTACCTACTACTGACCCTTGGACACTGCCCTACCTACTACTAGGCTAGCAAGGCTAGCATTGAGGCCAGCCAGACCTGTAACTGGTTAAAGTGGAACTTCACTCTCTCAATCAACATTGGCTATTTTGAATCCCTATATTGCTAGCATTAATAAATAGATGGGAAGGTATTATGTCTACTTGTTTTAACCACTTGCCGACCGCTCACTGAGCTGGTACTGCGGCAAAGTGGCTTGATTCCGTCCAGCGACGTAGACCTACATCGCTGGACTCCTTCCCTTGTGGGCGGCGCGCGTGCCGCCGGAGGCTCGCTCCCGCTGTATTCAGTCACAGCGGGAGTCGGGCCAGGGGATAGTCGGGGATCGAGTGTGGAGATCCGCCCGCTTGTGTAAACAAAGCGGGCGGATCTCCTAAGTGACAAACAGTGACAGATTGCAGGATTCAGCATAGCTGAACCTGCGATCTGTGCCTGTGTCACACAGTCCCCTCCCCCCACACACGTTAGTAAGCACCAGGCATACATTAACCCCTTGATCACCAATAAAAGTTAACCCCTTACCTGCCAGTATAATTTTTACAGTAACAGTGCATATTTATAGCACTGATTACTGTAGTAATGTCACTGTTACCCCCAAAAGTGTCAAAAATGTCAGTCAAGGGTCCGATCTGTCCGCCGCAATGTCACAGTCCCGCAAAAAAAATTGCCATTACTAGTTAAAAAAAAACAATAAAAATGACATAAATTTCCCGTAGTTAGTAGCTGCGATAACTTTTGCGCAAATCAATCAAAATACGCTTATTATTATTTTACCAAAAATATGTAGCAGAAAACAAATTGGCCTAAAATGTTAAAAAATTTAGATTTTTAAATTTTTTATGGGGGGGAATTTCATATAAAAAAATGTGAAAAATGTTGTTATTTTTTTTAAAATTGTCGCTATTTTGTTGTATATAGCGCAAAAAGTAAAAATTGCACAGGTGATCAAATACCACCAAAAGAAAGCTCTATTTGTGGGGAAAAGAAGGACATAAATTTAATTTGGGTACAGCATCACACAACCGCGCAATTGTCCGTTAAAGTAACGCAGTGCAGAATCGCAAAATATGGCCTGGTCAGGAATGGGGTAAAATCTTCCGGTCCTAAAGCGGTTAAAAATACGCTCATTGAGAATTCTTTTGTCAAAGACATCCAGCTAAATACATTTTGGCCTAAGTATATGACAAAAATTGACTATATTGGATATTTTTTAACTGTCAAAGTAGAAATATATTGTTATTTTTTCAAAATTGTCGCATTTTTTTATTAATACAGCAAAAAATGAAAAGCGCAGAGGTGATCAAATACCATCAAAAGAAAGCTCTGTTTGTGGGGAAAAAAGGACGTAAATTTGGTTTGGGTACAGCGTTGCATGACCGCGCAATTGTCAGTTAAAGTCGCACAGTGCCGAATCGCAAAAAGTGGCCTGGACGTACAGCAGGAAAATCCTCCGGTGGTAAAGTGGTTAAACAGTTTTTTCCATTTCTTCAGTTACTTCCTGATTTCCATGCCTAGGCAAATGATGTCATACTTCCCAGCAGTCTTCAGGGGGGAGGGTAGGATTTTCTTAGCTAAACACACCCTCGTGCTTGCATGCTTGAACTAAGGGCAAATGTGTTCCAGGAAGTAAATTCTACGTGAATCATCTGCCCTTACTCAAGATGGCCACAGCCAGAAATGCTAGAGGGGTGATTTCTCAAGTTAAGCATAGAGACACGAATGGAAGGGGAAGTTTGCTTTGAATAATAAAAAAGAAATAAAAAGCGCTTTCGGTTTGTGGTGTTCAGATACAGTGTAGTTCAGCTTTAGGCAAGTCACCCCGTGGTGCCAGTTGTTCTTCCTTCGTGATGGATTCTTGAATCAGACTTTTGGGGGTGACAAACTACTCCCCAGACATTAATAAACATGTGAACGAAATTAAATGCAGAGTTTTTTGCTGAAGCTAAATTTAAAGGTAGGCCAAGTATACTTTTTTACAATGACATTAGTTTTATTAGATGTGTCTAATCTTTCTTTTGGGCTGTCTTTATTTTTTATTAAAGGCTTGCTAGTTAACGTTAAAAAAAAAAAAAAGCGCCACTTCCCGGAAATCCTTGATCTCTTCCACATTGTTCAGGTAGATCTCTGCTTCTCAAGGGTTGCCTACCCCTGGTGTAGATGATATCGACTATTTGTCAGTTTTGGGACCCTCCAAATTGCCTAAGAAGGTTTCCTCCTGGCACTGGGCATTAGTAAGAGGTGCTATCCCAGATTTTAATTGTCTATAAAGCTAGGAAGGGAAATGGAGATGTTAGAAGAGAAAGAGAAAACAAGTGATATAAAATGACGATAAAGTGAAGGGAAAATAAGGAAAAGGGAAGTGAAATTGAGTTAACAGAAGGGAAAGAGTAGAATACAGAGGGTAAATCAATGGGATATAACAGGATGAGAAGAGAAGGGGCCAGAAAAGTAAGGGAATGGGAGAGAAGAGGAAAAGTATGGGAAGGAAAATTGAAGAGTAGGGAGACAGAAAAGGAATATGGATGTGAAGGGGAACGGAAAGAGTACAGAAAGGCATAGCAAATATTAGGGGAAAAGCTATGGCAGTTGCTTTATAATAACATATATTGTTTTCAAATGTATATGCATTTACGCATGTTAAGTCTTTGAACATCACATAGTCATGAGTAAACAATGTTGGGCAACTGTGGGCAAACTTCCATGGTATCATCCTGATTGCCTTGTGTTCACTACTACAAATTCAGTATAAAGTTGACCTCTTAAAACTCCTTATCTGACAGCAACAGTAAGAACCATAATAAGCATTTTTAGGAAATGCTCTTTTAACCTAATTTTGCCTTATATTCCGGAAATTCTGATGGACAATACCTTCCCTGACAGCTTTATTGTTCCAGTGTTAGAGTATTACTTTTACCTTGGGAAAAAAGATAAACTCAGAGCGTAAATGATTTGGAAAGTATATTGCCTTTGTTTTGCTAGCATTATCATGTTTTATATACTGATGAAAAATTGTTTTCTTGCTTTACATTTCCTTTAGGAATCAGAACGGAGGTAATCAGTGATACATGATGGATAGGGCCTGAAAAGAATCGTATAACTATTTGTTTAATGATTCCACAATTTACAAGAGCCTCTCTGGCAATGCAGCATCCTTATTATTCCTGTTTTAGGGTGCTAGTGTTTGGTATATAGAGAGTGTAGAGAAGCAACTGCATGAATCAGATTGAGGGCGATTAGGAGGCTGATTACGTTCGTGGGGAAAATAATGTGTCTACCATTCTCCTTGAGTAGTAAACCAATCCTTACTGTAAATCAGTTTTATTGTGCTAACGTGTAAAGCATCAAACAATAACTCACAGTAGCACAAGAATGAGAACATGATTAGCAATTATAATTAAACAATATATTAGACAAACCTGTGTCACTGGAAAGAAAAGAAGCAAGAAACTATGCATTTTGCATTGTTTTCACAAAACACTTTCAAGGAGACATACAGATTTCTCAAGCTATAAACGTCTAACAATGGCAGATGATCATCTGACAAATTTTAATAATCTTTGACATGTGTATGAGTGATAAGTTTTGCACCTATTATAAATAGTTTTTTCAATGTCTTATGTTTTAAAAAACATTGTTTCCATATATTTATCATTATATATGCATTGAGGGCAGGAATATTTGCCAATTACATGTGCAGACTCTACTTCCTGCTCCTTAGCAGTACATGATAGTACATGTTTATCAGCCTTAGCTCAGGTCCTAGTCATGTTTGAACCACTGAAAAGAAGATGCTTGTCAAAGAAGCGAAGTAAAATGAGCATCTCCCGCTAATGGCTAATCTAAAAACCTGTACTGTTTAATACAAACATAGGGATGTGGTACAGCAAGTATATCAAGATGTGAAAAGAAATATTATTTTAAGGTAAGTATATCTAAAGCCCCGTACACATGGGGGCGAATGTTGGGAGACATCGGCCCATTAAAAAAAAATGGCCGACATTCGGCTTGTGTGTAGGGCACCCTGTCCAACAAATGCCAGCCAGCTTCTGTTGGACAAGCATGTTGGAAAACCTGCAGCCGATCAGCGCGCTCAGCCAATGGTAAGTCTTAATGGTAAGCACTGATCAGAGTGTTCTGGCGGGGGACCGTCCCCCTGTCAGAACACAACAGCTTAGCGGGGGAAATTTCTGTACTAACTTTTGAATAGTTAGTACAGTGGCTCCAACCAGAGCTGACAGTTTTTTTTTCATTCAACCCAAAAAAGCTCATAGTGTGTACCCAGCTTTAGCCACAAAAACTCAACATATTTACAGTGTTTGCACCAATAATACTTTACAGTATCACAGTCCCCAAATGTTGTTTGTTTTTCAGTAGGTAGGCTGAAAAATTAAGGATTATGGTCATTTACAACATGCATAGAATCACTGAATACAATATCCAAGCTCTACTGCTGGTGATGCTATCCAAGGCTGAAAACTGGTCCTTTTGGCTAGATTGTGCAATCCATCAACACTTTTAATATTGTAAGATATAAGCAGACAACTCGTTGGACTTGAACTTTTAAAGTCTTTATTGGCTACATAAGAACACCCAGTAAAACAATGCTAATGTGTTTCGGGCACTGTGGCCTTACTCATAGCATTATAAAACACAAAATGATCACAAATTTTGTGGGTTACAGCATTGGTCCTCAACTCCGGTCCTCAGGGCCCACTAACAGGCCATATTTTAAGTATTACCTTGGGGAGATGCAGACTAGAGTACTGCAATCACTGAGCAGCAAATTATATCACCTGGGATGGATTTCAGTTATCTTGCAAACCTGGCCTGTTAGTGGGCCCTGAGGACCAGGGTTCAGGACCACTGGGTTACAGCATCTACTAGTCAACCAATTAAGGAGGTGGAGGCCAATAATTTAAAGCATTAGTAATGACAATTGGGAAGAGGAAATCACTTAACCAATGATAGTGAACATATACGCTGATAAATTCCAAATATATAAAGATTTTAACATCATTGTCCCAATAGAACATTATTTCAAAAACAAGTTTAGGGCCCATATATGGTTCAGACTGGACAGTGCCCTGGTGTCAAAGGTGTGTATTCATCAGACATCTCGTAGAGTCAGTAGAGTGCAGTGCATGTCTCCCCCTGTGGCAGATCTATTAACTTTTTCTAAGTCGAAAAAAAGAATTCAAATTACCATTATGTTTTTTAATTAAAGTGGCTTGACACATTAGATATATTTTTAGCATTTGGATGGCTCATGTCATTATAATTTTTGGCTTTCCAAAACCTGAGGGGAACGTATGTTACACCCAACATACTGGAGTTTGCATGCCCCACATAAACCACATATATGCTGCCTAAATAAATATTTTTTTTCCAGTGGAAAAAGACGTTACTTACTTGATTTTCTTTATTTTTTCTGCAGCATTTACAGACAACCAAGTTCTGTGAGCATGAGAACCAGCAGAGTTTAACAGGAGATAACATACTGCCTAAACTAGGGACTCGTCTACTGGAGACGCCACAACCATCCATTTGTGAATGATGATGAAGAATGATGTGGAGGTCTTTATCCGCATAAAGTACTGGAAGATGATTCCTAATGATATTATTAATTAGATGGAATTCACTTAAATAGGTGGTAGCAAAATTGATGCTAGATTAATATCGAGAACAGCGCTTCTTCTTTTTATTAGAGATGTTGTTAATTAAATTTGACCATACTTTGCTTTCAGCAATTGCTCTAGCTTTAGAAATATTCAATTTCTTATAACCCTTCTTTTTTTAGTCTATTCGCAACTGTTTTGCATTCTATGTCAAAATTCAGAAAAGTGGAACAGTTCCTCCTTGCTCGAATAAATTCCCAGATTGGGATAGATCTAATCATGTGTGGTGGGTGACAGCTAGTAGCAAGTAATAATGAGTTCTATGCACATTCATTTTGATATGTTTTTAATGAAGCATTACCAGTGCCCTCATGTCCCGTCAATACTATGCCAAAGTGGATACCCAATCATGGTTATATGTGAACCCCAAGTTCAGATCATTTATATTTAAATACTGTATTTTGAACCCTTCCAAACCATGATCAGGTCAACAATAAAGCAACCAAACTACACTATCTCTTTACTATAGGCAGGGCCGCTGATAAGGCAGTACAGCCAGCCCTCCTGTACTGGGCCCAGGCCCCATCAGTTCAAAAGGGGGCCCAGGCACCTGCTGAGCAGGAACAACATCTGTAGTGCCTTATTGCCAACTCTTGTGGCTTCCCCTGCAGCTCTGCCAGCTTCCCCTCCTTGTTCTTCCTCCAGCTGCACTGCAGGGGGATTGGTATCTGCGTCCTCACCCCCCCCCCCTGCTGTCCTCACCCCCCCCCCCCTGCTGAAACATCCCCCTGCTGAGGGCACACAGGGGGATGTTTCAGGATGGAGGGGAGGGGGGATGTGTGGTAAATATGTCCTATTTACCAGCCCCTTCCTTTCCTAAATGAACACAGTGAGTGTTTGGCACCAATCGCTTAGGGTGTTCATTCATCACTGAAGCATAGTAAATTTGTTTGTGTTTACTATGATTTAGTTTGTGAATGAACAGGAAGCCGCTCAGCACAGAGTACTTCCCATTCATTCACTGTCCAGTGCAGCTGAGGCTGCAGAGAAAGAGACATCAGGGGTCAGTTTAGACCCCTGGTATTTCACCAAAGGTTCCCCAACAAGGCTGTTAAAACAATGTAAAAAAAAGGAGGGGGAAGTCCTGTCAGGTAGGCTGTATGATTCCCAACAGCAGCCCTGACCAGAGCCACTGATAGGGCAGTGCAACTGGCCCTGTTGTACCGGGCCCGGCCCCATTATCTCCACAAGGGGACCCGGGCAGCAATACAGTCAATTTCTCCATGATAAAAAAAAGTAGGATTTCTCAAACACTTTTCCTGGGGGGGGGGGGGGGGGGGGTAAATGCAGTAGAGGGACTTTTTTTTTTTTTCATTTTCGGAGCGCATGTGTACATAGTTCCGTAGCCCTGTGTTAATCTGCTGCCATATAGTCCCACTGTGTTCCCTGGCTGAGGATACAATGATGCTCTGCTCCCATCCTCAGGTGCAGAGACTAATGTGAGGTGATAGGTGGTTCATCAGGTGACGGAGCTGCAGGAGGACAACGTGGCTGCATTGGACATAGTAAGTGCAGAATAAATGATAAAGTCCTCACTGTGTCCTTTGATCATCAGCATGAAAATCACACAGGCTGCCCAGTCAGCACGTGCCCTGTCACAGTATGTCACATGACTGTTAAGTGCTGTCTTTTTTAACTTATGTCTGTATTGAGTGTTACAGACTGTAACACAGCACAGCCACAAACAACAAAGTCAGCACCCCCAGCAGCCAAGTGACACTGTGACAGGGCATGTGCTGACTGTGCTGCCTGTGTGATTTTCATGTCCCTCCCGCCAACACCTTTACTGGGCTCTCCTAAGCGATGGGGGAGCCTGGTAAGAATCCGACCAGCAGCATTCAGTTCCTGGGACACAGTGAGAGGAACTGGTGTTATTCCTCCCACTTTGGGACATCAGAAAACGAAAGCGATGAGGATTTTATCATTTCTGGTTGCTGTCTCATGTAACCAAGCCATTACCAGCTTGAACAAGCATCTGATCAAACCAAACTTACCATTTGATTGGATGCTTTGGAGGCCAGAGGAGAGACATGGGGTCTAATAGAGCCCAGATCTCTCCATAAAGAGAACCTGTCATGTCTAATGCTATCGCAAGGAATGTTGTTCATCCCTTCTGATAGCAATAAAAGAGAAAAAAAGAAATGTAAAGAGACAGTGTAACAAAAAAAAAAAAAATTAAAAAAAAGTAAAACTTTTTTAAAGCTTACATTCCCCTGTGTTTGTGCGCAATAGCGAATGTGCACGTTAGTCCCGCATATTTATGTAAATGGTGACAAACCTGCATTTTGTTTTGAGGCAGGGCCAGGGGTGGGTCGAGGGTGGGGTTGAAGGGGCCCCATGAGGTAGGGTGTCATTTCTAACAGTAGCCCTGGCCCTGGCTATAGGGATTATCTTTAGAAAACAAGAAGAACTCCTCCCACCACCCAATGTACAGATTAGCCAAGGAAGGGGAAAATCTAGCCCCTATAGATACACCACAGGTATAAAAAAGAATTTCAAAAGAGAAAAAATTATTTTAAAAGAAATTCAACTGATGTCATTATAAACTGTTGTAACTTCAATTTATAGCTGCTGTAGAATTCTAGATGATGTTCAAGTCCTGCAAAAGCTAAGTGATGGGGGATAATGGAGTAAGGGGATTTAACATCCACAGTTATCCAGATGTAAGTAATATTTATCAAAGGCAATTATTTTGGGTTTTTTTTTCAACAATTGTTACTTGGGCCCTCACCCAGTGATAATTATTTAGCATTTCCAAAGCTTTAGAACATCTAATGCAGCTGAATATGGGAGATTATCTGCCAGCTAGGTCAGTCTTTGGCTCGGTTCACACCGCGGCGACTTGAGTTCCAACTTGTGAAATCCCATTTTAGTCAACGAGAGCTGTCTTAATTAGCACTACTGAAGTCATTCCGACTTAAGAAAAGGTTCCTGTACTACTTCAAGAGGACTTCTATCCAACTTGTGCCTATAGACTTTAATGGAAGTTGCCTCCATGTCGGATCCTCCTCTTAATTGATGTGATTTGGATCCAACATTACAGGAAGATTACCTAGGCATTCCCTGAAGTTGCTTCAAAGTCACTTCAAGGTCGGTTCAAGTCACACTGAAGTCACCTGGCAAAGTTGCCCTGTAAGTCAATCAGTGTGAACCGAGCCTTAAGGCAGTAGATCATAATAAGAAATATATCCAAATTGTGTAATTCATCATAGATTTTGTTATAATTTCTCTAAGTTAACAGCATATAAACTACAATGTGGTCGCTTGGGCAGTCTTGATTTTTAGTAAACAATTTAATTTAAAGAAAAAACCTGAGGGATATATGGAGGCTGCCATTGCTGAACTGCATCTAACAATGCCAGCTACTTGGCTGTTTCTAAAGCCGGCTACACGCGGGCTTAATGTCAGGAGACATTTTCCGGTGAAAAAGAAAGGCCGATATTTGGCCCATGTGTATGACAAGCATGCTGGAAAACAAGCAGCCAATCGACTCCCGATTAGCGCTCTCAGCCAAAAGCAAAGAGCGCTGATCAGAGTGTATTGCTGGGGGGGGGGGGGGGGCATCCCCCTGTCAGAACACAACAGTTCAGCAAGGGAAATCGCTATACTAACTTCGCATAGTGAGTACATGGGCTCTGACCTGAGTTGAGACGTTTTTTTTTCGTTCAACCCAGGAAAAAAACTAAAAGTGTGTACCTGGCTTTACTTTAGTAAGCTTCTGATGCAATGACTCAGATAACTAAGCCGTTAAGGAAAATCAAAGAAAAGTCAGAAGACTTTTTATTGTTTTTTTTTATTTTTTTATTTAGCGGCTTGCACCAGATAACAATAATATAATACACGGACAAAATATAATAGAGATAACAGTGTTCATGTAAAAACAAAACTGCATCAATCAAAAAGACACAATATGCTGGCAACTCTTACCTCAAGCGAAATTTAGCGCGTAAGAAGTGTCTTTTAATGACTATATAAAAGTATGCAGAAACCATGTGTATCCACATAAGCCTGGATTCGTGCGCACCAAAAGATGATTTTTTAACAAGGATTTTTCAGGTAAATGACCAAAAAAAGGAAATAAAAAGAGGAGGGGTAGGGGGGAGTCACCACTGGTGGAGCAAGTCAGTACAATTACCCTGTGAGTAGCCCATTGTGAGGTTGGAATGAGACAGTTCATACATATTAAGGGTATTCATCAGAGAAACGAAAGAGGCCTCAGTAGAACCATCTGGTCTTATGTTCCACAGTCTTGTCCCTAAGGGCCAAAGTCAGGTCCTCCATTTGTTTGATATCGTTTGCTCTTGCGATCCATTGGGCAACTGTCGGGGCAGCTTGTTGTTTCCACATGTTAGGGATACAAGCACGAGCCGCGTTTAACAAGTGTTTGAGTAGGGACTTATGTAAGCGCTTTCTGAATAGGGGAGTAAAATTATGCAAAAGTGCTGCAGGATCATCATGTAGGGAGATTTCTGTAATTTGTGAATTAGTTGAAGCACTGGTTGCCAGCATGTACGCAAAATAGGGCATTCCCAAAAAATGTGTAAGAAATTGCCCACACATGTATCACACCTCCAGCAGAAAGTCAGAAGTCTATCTGCATACCTAATCTGTTCAATGATTCAAAGCCTTAAAGCCAAAGGGTCAGTATGACAGTCATGCAACTCATTTCAGAAGGAGAGCTCAGCAGTGGCATTTTCCATGTTGATCATGTTTTGCACTTCAGGTGATGATAAATGGGTGGAGGATTTTTATCTGGCATTAGCATTAGGTGGATTTAGGAAATGATCTGACGCCTCCTGATGTTCATGCTTAATAAATAGCAATATATCTTAGCTCCTATCATCCCTTACAGTCAGTGCTTTAAGTGGGCCGGTATGAACTGGTACTCCGTACCGCCACTTCCAAATATGGCTCTTGAGCATACCGCCACCTCTCTGTGCGCCTTAGCGTACCAGTACGCTCAATTTGGACATCTGCGCCCTCAATTGCCCCCCCCCAGAATATTTCCCACTCCAGAGCCAAACCAGTCACCACCAGTGAGTCCCCCTGCTCCAGAGTCCCAGCCCAGGCCAGGGGGGGTGCTCTGTGGGGACCCTAATGTGGGGTGGGGGGGCGAAAAAATTTATAGGCTCTAATAGAGTACCGACACCTCTTTTGGGCCCCTTAAAGCACTGCTTACAGTTACTATATTCTGTTAGGTACAATGTTCCAATCCATCCTTTTCTCAAAGTGCAGGTTGGTTGATGATGTTGAATGCACCAGACAAGACCAGTTGGCATTACATTTTGCCTAAATATTTGATCATTTGACCGATACAGGCTAGTTGATGTTTCCGGAATCACTAGAATTTTAGCCACAGTGGTAAAAAAAAAATCAGCCCATGTAAGGCTTTCATTAGACGCTTTTTATAAAGTATGCACATGATAAGTAAATAGGACCCTCCCAGTCCCCTATCTTGCAAATCCATTTCACTCACAATGTTGAAAAAAACTACTGTAGCTGGTAATAACCAGTAAAAAAATAAAAATAAAAACAATTCCTTAAACTAGAATCATGCAGTCCTTGCTTTTTTAAGTAGTTATTGATTGTATGCCTTAATATAAAAAAAAAAGTTTTATTGCATATCTGTATGGGGGTTTCTTTTCTCTCATTACTTATGTACCTTGCTGTCCATTATAGGAAGACATCAAAGTGGACATGTCTGTCCAATTTCAGTGCAAATCATTTGACGGTTCAGTTCTCGCTAAAAACTGTGTGAGTGATGGTGAGTATTTGCATGACCTTTCCAGATTGTGTTAGGCACAAGCTGGAATACAACACACTAATGATTTGCCCTTTGCTGGATATTTCATTTCTCTAACTATCAACAAGTAAATTGCACTGCCTGACATGTATTGTGTTTAGGTACTGCATGCCCTACACAATATGCATATAGAATATTTTCATGAACAGTGAAACATACACAGTATTAAAATATATTTTACTAGACATTACATTAAACCGGAGTTCCGGCCTCGGAAACAATTTTTCAATAAAAATACTCCCGGGCAAGTCAGGGCTAGTACATTTCATAATGGATAGCCTCTGAACTGTCCCAGGTTGCACTTACCTTTTAGAAGAAATACTTACCGTGAAAATGTCTTGTCCAGCGCTGCCATCTCAGGTGTGGGCAGTGAAGCCAGCGCGTCCTCTACAGCGTCCTCTTCCATGTCCTCTTCGGTCCCACAATGCCCTGCACCGGCCCTGCTCGTCACTTCCGGGGCAGGTGCGTCATCCCTGCACAGCTTCTGGGCATGCCCAGTAGCTGTTTAGCAGGGAATGATGTGCCTGCACCGGAACGGACGAGCAGGGCTGGTGCAGGCGCATTGATTCCTGGGAGCGATGACGTTCAGCTCCCAGGAAACAATGCAAGCAGGAAGTGACGGCGTGGGCCGCGGCCACAGAGGAAGGAAGTGGAAAAAAGGTAAGTATATTTTCTTCGATATCAAGGTAAGTAATTGAAAAAAAAATAGGGACTATCCATTTCTTTTTTAGGTGACACTGAGCAAGCGGATGGCCCAAACTGGATTTTGAGGCCGGAACTCCGCTTTAACAATATAAACTGATGCCAAGAAACTTTTTATGAAGGAATAGAATTCTGCATACTGTAGGCCACAAAGACAAATAATTTTGGGTAGTAGATCACCAGTATCAGCAAATAGCTGCCCATACTTTATGCTTTCTGCTGTTTAATAAAAGGTTCCAGACCACCACCCTGTCTTTGACTACCATCCTGAGGTAGTAGGTTATTGCTGCTACCCATGTTCTGCCTATGTTGTTTTGTTGGTGGAATAGTGTTCTGTATTATTTGGTACAATCCTAAGGCATGAATGCCACTTTACACAATAGATATTGCTGGCCAACATCTTGCTGTTGAAAGGAGAGATGCAATAGGAGAAAGTTAGCATTTCTGTTACTGGAGTGTTGTCCATGACATCAGAAGTTGCCATTGTGACATATTCCTTACAGTTTACCCATTTTCGTCCATATTGACTGTGGATGATAGCCTAACCGCTAGCACCATGAGCCCTTTTCTTCTAAGGGATCAGTTCTAAGTGTACAAATGCAGAGTAGGTAATCTGTCCCTTTCAGCCTCCCTACCCCAGGCCTGGTGTGGAAATTGCAAGATACGTTGTCAAATATGACACTAAGGAGGTAGTTAGCCTAGGAAGACAGAAATATAAATCTGATCCTGCCTGGGAAAAAAAAATCCTGCATTAGCCTAGAGAGAACCTCTTCAAAGCAATGGATTAACTACTGTTATAGCAAACCATGTGGCTGCCATTGGGCCTGGGAGAAGGACAACCAAAGCAGATTTTCTAGTAGCTTAGGCAACTCAACATTAGACTTTAGATCTAGCACCAATAGATTTTTTAAGGATAGTCAGCCCTATTCAGACAAAGTTCCTAATTCTAAAGTGTTATTAAGTCAAGAAATAGCAACCGAAGTGAAACTTTAGCTTTGGTTGGCTCTGTGCTAAAGGACTGACGCTTTAAAATTAAGAAATCTTTACTGAACATGGCTGATTATGTCTAAAAGGTTATTGTCTATTTGTGAAATATAGTTTATGAAATATATTCTACAAAAGATTCTTCCTTATGTATTATGAGATTGACAAACACAAATGCATTGCATCAAACTTCACATTTTTTTGTTTAATTATGTTAGATACATTTAATAATTTCTTTGTAATGTGATCCAATACTTCTTTTTTGGAATATCCCTGTTTTCTACTCTGTGGTCATAGTGTGTGTAATATGTTCTGCATGCTAATTTATGATATTGTTAACAAATAACTGTAACATTAGTGGCCAATGTCAAGGTTTTGATTCATAAATAAAAAGAGAGAACATTAAAGTCTTCCAGAAATGTAAATTACAGCTTGAGAGGGGCCACACTGGGCTTGGAATGGTACAATTGTGGGAAACAATGGCTATTTGTAGTAGGAGTTAGTATTAAGAGGGTAGCGATTAGCTTGGAAACAAGTGGATTAGATCTTAATTACGCTATTATGGTTTAGGTAAAAATTAAGGCTTATAATTAGGTAAAAAGTATAAAAAATATATAATTAGGTATAAAAGTAAAAGAAAGTGTGATGTATTTTAAAATGGTGTGATCGTTTAAAACAAAGAAAAAAAAATAGCATGACTATTCATATTTCTTGTAACAGCCATAAGATCCTACCTATTATTTACTGTGGAATGAAAAAAAGAATATAAACTGGTTTCATTAGAGCACGTATATGTAAAAAAGAGACCAAATATTTATCTCTGCTGCTGCCCACACAGCTCACTGCTGCAGATGACTTGCTCCCAAAGTCCACAGGGAAACCGACGTCTCATGGAACTCCGAAGTGAACTTTTACATTCCAATTTCAATTTCCAATTTCAATTCTAGGATGCAGCTTTTTATTAGAATTTAAGTGAAAAACACTGCCAAGCAAACATTGGCAAACTGGCATACAGTGGTCACCTTTGGATCCCAAAGCTGTATGATGCAATGCGGAGTTCCACCCTAAATTTATACTTACCTCCATCTTCTCGCTCTGGGTCACCTGAAAAACAAATGGATAATCGCAATTTTTTTTTTTTTTTACTTACCTTGTAGAGAAAATATACTTACCTTACTTCCTTCTTCCTCCCCTCGACGGCCACGGCGATTCGTCACTTCCTGGCTTTTGCAATGATTCCTGGGAGCTGAACGTCATCGCTCCCAGGAATCATTGCGCCTGGACTGGCCCCGACGTCAGTTCCGGTACGCGCGCGTCATTCCCTTCTAAACAGCTTCTGGGCATGCCATCTCAGGTGTGGGCAGCTTGAAGCCAGCGCGATCCTCTTCTGGACACCTGAGATGGCAGCGCTGGACAAGACATTTTCAAGGTAAGTATTTCTCCTAAAAGGTAAGTGCAACCCGGGACAGATCAGAGGCTAGCCATTGTGGAATGTACTAGCCCTGATTGTAAAAAAGTATAACCAGGGTGGAACTCCGCTTTAATGAGTATAATGACCAACACGTTGCTTTAGCTATTGGATGGGGTTTAGTCTTAGTCTTTAATATGCTGAGAGCTTCTCTTTTCCCAGATCATTGATAGGAAACATAGCGCTGCTAAATCGGCATTGAGTTGTTAAAATTCATTACATATGAGTATCCCACAGGGGTGCTAAATTGTATTAAATTAATTGTGCAGAGAATTATTTCTTCACTACTACAATTTTATTTTGCATAGTTTTAGCACTTTGTTATGATGTGGGTTTCAAATATACTCATGTTAGTGACAGTTTATTCATCTGGATTCCCCAAAACATTGTGGGATCCCATTTGGGATCCTACCTTACAAAAAAGCCAAATAACACAAGCCATATAGGCTATTTTCTTTTAGAGAAACTACAAATAAAAGTTTTACAGTTTAATTTATGTCAGTGAACTTGACAAAACAAAACATGAATCCACTCTTGATGTGTCATAGTAAGTAAATCCTCTGTGTCACAGAGGTGCTGGGGGCCCTCAAAATCACAACCAGGGGCATCAGTTCTTCACCATAGCTGCTTATGGTGCAGATGTTATATTGCTAAAGTCCCAGGGTTCAGCTCACTGGGGATTTGGTGGTGACAGTTGACTAGCAACAAAATCGGAAGTCTGCTGCATGGTCAGGCAGAAATGTTATTGAGACAGGAAGCAGACAGAAGCATGATGAGACAGGAAAATGGGTTAGGGCAGTGGCAGACAGAAGCAGGATCCACAATACAGGTTGAGGTAAAAAAAAAAAAAACATCAAGCAAGATGAATATAGTGTAGCCTGGCAGAAAAAGGCAGAAGCTGGGGGTGTTTCATTACAATGTGCTTCACATTTTCAAAGAGTTATTGCCAAATAATTTGGTATTGTAATAGGGTCAATGTAGAGTTACAGTATAGCCAAATTTAGCATGCAATGTGCAGACATTGGTTTGTGATCTAGAAGCAAGATTTTAATCTCTTCTGGGTTTAGGTGGGGCATTGACTTCAAAAAGTGTAGGGGTGTGGTAACAGCCGCAGATCAGTCTGGCAGTGTACCCATGCCAACTACTCCAAGTTGAATACACCCAGGGGTTCTTTGAACTGGGTCACTAACCCTTGCACATGGTGCTAACTGATCCCTGGGACCAGGCAGGGTCACGGCCATTTGAAGAGTTAACCATTAGGGCAGCCTCCCAACTCAGAGATGAGCAACATATGTGCAGTGCCTATAGTACATAGCTCCTCCATAAGCTGCTTTGTCCCATGTCCCAAACACCTTTGTATATGTATTGCATTTGGAGAAACATACTGAACCTATGCATACTCCACTATCCAGCCTCACTCCCAGTAACAGAATTAGGTTCTGCCAAGTGCATAGTTTGGACCTCATGCATGCTCTCACTTAACTTTTCTCTTTCCATACCTAGTCATCAGGCTATAGATCTATGTT
This sequence comes from Pelophylax lessonae, assembly GCF_965119305.1. Classification (NCBI taxonomy): domain Eukaryota; kingdom Metazoa; phylum Chordata; class Amphibia; order Anura; family Ranidae; genus Pelophylax; species Pelophylax lessonae. The sequence goes on from NC_138769.1 coordinate 537,719,242, forward strand.
ATACTAGTCCATTCCAGGTGACCGACGGAGACAGACAGCTAGCGATAGAGTCAAAGCCCAGAGCCCATCGCTACCGGAGGACCTGTCACCTAAGCAGGTACAATACCAGCAACTGTCTGCTGTTCCTCCTTGTAATCACTCATAGCAACTACCTCTTCCTTTTTGCCTTGCTGCAGGAACTTCTGCTGTAAGGTTGTTACACATACTCTCTATTGTTGTTATGAACCTAGGTTTTCAAGAAATACGGCAATACCTTACCTGCACCCCCTTGAATAACTTCAGGCCAGGCTCTGAGCAGTTTAATCAACTTACTGTAAACTTGGCGCACCATGTATAACATGCAGTAATGTCTTTCTCCTAACTAAATTTAACTGTGGCTGCCCCAGGTTAGCTACATAGGTAAAGCCTGAAGTCTCTTTGGGAAAACTCCATACCTGGAAATGCGAAAGTGGAGAAGTCCATGTTCTTGGGGTATTCCGGCAATTTGGCAATCCAGTGCTGATCACAGATCTCAAAATGTCTCTGCATGTATCCCTAGTTGCATGTATGTTCCCCAGGATCCGGACCTCATGCCTTTTATAAAACACGGAAGGGAGGCTGGACCCCAGAGAAACACATTTGGGAAAGGCAGCAAAACAATAACCCTTTCCCCCTGACCTGGGCAGCTGGTTTCTAACTAAACATACAATAGGCTACTAGCCTACAAACGTATTACCATTTTGAATAAACAACAGTAACTATGCAGATCTTCACATCAGCTGTAAAATTATAGTGTTTTCTTGGTGTGTATGTAGCGTCCTCTAAGCTAGAAATTGTGGCCAAGTTCACAGTCAGTCAAATTCAGTGAACACTATGCCAAACATATATGACAGGCAAGCCATGGGCCAGGTTATTAGGCTAGATTGCAGCCCAGGTGCTGAACTCAGCTTTGCAGGGAAGGAGTGGCAATACTCAACCTCATCCCCCTGGCTCTATTTAACCTACAGGATCCAGCACAACTTTGATAATTAGGCCTAACCATTTCACTTTACACCTTGTGAGGCCCCTCTTTCGCAGTGCATCCAGATCTGGTTCAAAAGTCATCCCTGCCCCATGTCTTAGCAGACATGGGAGTAAGTCACACATGTGCAAGTCATAAGCAAGTCTCAAGTCTTAACCTTCAAGTCTCAAGCAAGTCCCAAGTTACTGTGGCGAAAAGCAAGCAAGTCAATTCGAGTCCCTGCTAGAAGTCAAGCAAGTCAAGTCAAGTCATTTGATTTGGTCAAGTCACAAATCAAGTCAAAATACTGATCTACCCCAATTTTCACCTTTAAATCAGTTAAAAGTCAGTGGTCAGGAAAGGTTTTGTTTTATTTTCAACATTAAAAAAACTGCTTAGTGCTTTTTTCTTGGCATATTAAAGAAACACTTTGAATGGCCAAACAGCTCAAAATCCTTTGTCCGGTCAAAATCAGAACACACTGAGGTGTTTTAAGTGACTGTGGAGTCAGAAACATAACAGGCACATTCATTTTGCTTTAACACATCTTGAGAAAATGCAAATATTTAATAACTTAAAAAAGTAAAGTCATTTCGAGTCATATTTCTCAAGTCAAAGTCAAGTCTCAACTCATGAATACCAAGTCAAAGTCAAGTCTCAAGTCATGAATACCAAGTCAAAGTCAAGTCGAGTCTTTTATTAATTTTAGTCAAGCAAGTCTCAAGTCCTCAAACTGGTGACTTAAGTCTGACTTAAGTCAAGTCATGTGACTGAAGTCCCCCACCTCTGTGTCTTAGGACCCCATAGTGGTGGCTCAGACATCTTAGTGATCAGGGTAACCTGCCTGACCAGTCCACTATTGAACACACTGTCCTGACCTGAGCTGGCTGCTAATATTCTCCCAGGTTAACCACGTGACCTCAGGCTGCTGTCCCTCTCCTACCTTTGCAGGTTTTTCTTCTAAAACCAATAACAGATTTTTTCCAGATGCCAGTGCAGAGCACAGTTCAGTCCTCCACTTGACTTCCCTAGTGCAAAGAACAAAGTAGCTGTCACATGACTGCGCTGTTCTCTGTACACAAAGTCTGGTGAGTAGGAACCTTTACTTTTACACGTGGTGGTTTGGGCACACCGAATAAGGAACAGTGTTGCAGATATAGCATAGCACTATTCCATATGTCAGATAGATTCACTAATTTGGATACCATTGCACTTGGCTGGGACTGAGTTTTTTTATATTGTTTTCATTTTGAACTGTATTGGACTTTTATTTCTTCTTCTAATTTTACGTTGAATTTGTATGTTATTATATCACTTGCAAGCGCTCTATAACACACAGATCACACACTCTTGTGGTCAAAGGTTTGAACAGAAGTCATAAACCTGCCTTGCAATTAGCAGCAGCATTGTTAGCCTGCACTGTGCACTCCTTTATTTGCTCATTGTACTGTAATGATGGAAACTAAATGGCAAATGGCTGTAATGGCAAACTAAAACTGGATGCACAGCAGAAACAACATTGCTGCCATTTACAAGGCAGTTGCTTAGCATTGTCAGTCTGAAACCAGAAGAACTTTAACTGGCAGGATCTCCAGGCAAGAAACATTTCAACATGATTTGCTTAAAACTATTGTGCATAGCCCACCCACTCCAAATCACTATACCTATTTATATCTCATTCTAAGGCCCAAGGCATTGTTTAAATTACTCCACTATACCCACTATCCCTGCTTAGAGAGAAAAAAGAAAAGGGTTAAGGAAACTACTTTATGTAGGAAACTTTTCATACGCTTTAAGGTACATCTATCGTAAATTCAAATTTTCTTTCAGCTCTGCTTAAAATATATAAGGCTGGATTTTTTTGTGTGTGCCTCAACACAATGTACCTTGATGCATCTTCATTAACAGAGCACACCAATGTAAATAGGCCATGGCCTAAGACATCCCTTTTTTTTACATATTGAGATCTCACTGGGTTTGTGAAAAGGAGAAAAGCTTGAGCATTAATTATAGGTTACAAACAATGATAGCTTAACCACTTAAGCCCCGGAAGATTTGACCCCCTTCCTGACCAGGGGGTATTTTGCGATTCGGCACTGCGTGACTTTAACGGACAACTGCGTGGTCGTGCGACGCTGTACCCAAACAAATTTGACTTCCTTTTTTTCCCACAAACAGAGCTTTCTTTTGGTGGTATTTGATCACCTGTGCGATTTTTTGATCATGCGCTATAAACAAAAAAAGAGCGACAATTTTGCAAAAATAACAATATTTTTCACATTTTTTTATATGAAATTCCCCCCAAAAAAGATGTAAAAATCAAAATTTTTTAACATTTTCGGCCAATTTGTTTTATGCTACATATGTTTGGTAAAAAAAATCGCAAAAAGCGTATTTTGATTGGTTTGCGCAAAAGTTATCGCGTTTACTAACAAAGGGAAAGATTTTTGTCATTTTTGTTGTTTTTTTTAACGCGTAATGGCGGCGATCTGCGTTTTTTTTTGCGGTACTGCGACATTGCGGCGGACAGATCGGACCCTTGACTGACATTTTTGACACTTTTGGGGTTACCAGTGACATTTCTACAGTAATCAGTGCTATATATATGCACTGTTACTGTAAAATTACACTGGCAGTGAAGGGGTTAACTTTTTTTGAGAGGGAGGGGCTATGTGTGTCCCTAGGGGCGTGATTCTAACTGTGATTGGCTGTGGCTTGAGATGTATGAACAGTGATCAACGGTTCTACATAGTAGAACCGTATCATCATCATTCATACACCGGGGAGAATGACAGGCGGCTTGTTTACACTAGCCGCCTGACTTTCTCCCTCGCAGCGGCGATCGCGAGTGACTGGCGGACGATCGGGTCCGCCGATCACATGCGCGGGGGGGGGTCCGTGACAACTCGGGAGCGGGAGCGCGCCTCCGGGGGCGCGCGCTCGCTCCCTAGACCCTCACAGGCTAGCGACATAGACTCTGCCTGTGAGGGGCTGACCGCCGCAGTACATAGTCGTGCGGCGGTTGGCAAGTGGTTAACGTGTAAGTTCTGCTTTATGCAAAAGCACACTGTGCTGTCCCATATGGGTATAGGTATAACGGCATCATTTGCTAAACCTACCTACCTACCATCCAGGTCTCCCTTTCTGTTCAAAAGAGGAAATCCACAACCGGATTTAGAAGAAACTTCTTAAAGCGGAGTTCCAGCCATTTACTCACCTGTCCAACGGTCCAGCGATGCGGCCGCCGGAAGCCTCGATCCTCTCCCATGGCGCCGGCATCACTGCTGTGGGCACCCGGCTGTTACAGTTTGCGGCTTCACAGCCGGGTGCCCACTGCGCATGCGCGAGTCGCGCTGCGCGCCGTGATTGGCCGGCAATCTTCTGGGACCTCTGACGTGTCCCAGAAGATTGCAGGGAGGGAGGGGGAGAGGAGAACTTCCGCTCAGGGCGCCGCGGCGCTCCGAGCGGAAGTGGGAGCGGGTACCTGTCAAAACTAGGTACCCGCTCCCCCCCCCCAAAAAATGACATGCCAAATGTGGCATGTCGGGGGGTCAGGACTCCCTAAAGCGGAAGTTCCACTTTTGGGTGGAACTCCGCTTTAAAGTGGAACTTGACTCTCCCAATCAACATTGATTATTTTGAGTCATTATGCTGCTAGCATTTGTAAATAGATAGGAAATTATATCATATTTACCTATTTAAAACGTTTTTTTTTTACATTTCTTCAGTTAGTTCCTGTTTTATTTTGCCTAGGCAAATGATATCATACATCCCAGGAGTCTTCAGGAGGGGAGGAAAAGAGGATGGGTTTTCCTGCTAAGCACACTCTCCTGCATGCATGCCTGAGCTAAGGACAGAAGGATTCCAGGAAGTAAATGCTACAGTAACCATCTGTCCTTACTCAAGATGACCACAGCAAGAAATGCTAGGGGGTTGTTTTTCAAAGTGATTTCTCACCAAAATAAAGCATGGAGACATGGGTGGATAGAAGAGTTTGCTTTGAATATTCAAAATGAATTAAATAGTGTTTTTGGTTTGAGGTGCTCAGATGCAATGAATGCAATGAATGCAATGAAGATTCACTTTAAAATAATTTTCAGCCTGTGATGTCTCTATTCTGAATTATTGTAGGGATGGAGCAACTGTTGGGAACAGCACTTCCTAGTGCCATGGGAAGAAGTGCTATTCTGTTCTTTTGAGCCACACATGCACAATCTGTACTTGTTGCAACTGCAAACTCATCATAAAAATACATATGTGGCTGCAGACTTCATTGTTTAAGCACAAAGGGAGCCCTTGCTGATAGGTAAGTATAGCCCTACATGTAAACAACAACCAAGGTGCCCCATGCGCTGGCAACTGCGACAAGTTCACCTTATGATGTCCCAAACAAAACCGGTGCTGCTGTCAGAAAGCAGTACAAAATGACCATCCAGCAGGCAACCAGGGGAGACAGCGCTACACGGGTTTGTGTTATATTGATGGTAATCAGATATTGCCAGAAACGATAAGCAGGGTAACAGTTTGTTGTACAATCAAAGTAGTAGTAGTTTACTGACACAGGTCAGTAAAATACGATACCAGGTAACAGACCTTCTATGTGTTCCAGGCTGGTTCTTCCTTGTTTCCGTCACCAGTATGTCACTTCCACCCCAGGGCCCTGAGGCAGGTTCATGTCACGTTGGAGCACTGGCAGGCCCAGCCTGGCTCCCGTTCGCTCACGGTTCCGTAGGCAATACCCATACCGTTCCCTGATAGCCCTATGCTGCTATACCCAAGAAGAAAATATAATCCCAGCACCTAGTACCCAGTGCTAGTGGCCATCATCCCGATAAATATGTATACAAAGAAATCCCCATTGGTGTGGGACTATGAATGCCACTAGACACTGTATGTCAAGGTAAAATATTAAACTTTATTATATAAAAAACAGAAAAATACATACAAACTAAATATGACAATAATGTAAAGACAAGGGGACACGTTAAAATTGCATGCAATGACAGATCATATACCAGTCAACACTGAAGACGCTCAGGTACACTTGGTGGAGTGAACCGGAAAAAGACCCCTTTTTAACGTGCCCCCTTGTCTTTACATTATTGTCATATTTAGTTTTTGTATAATAAAGTTTACTATTTTACCTTGACATACAGTGTCTAGTGGCATTCATAGTCCCACACCAATGGGGATTTCTTTATATACATATGCTTCTATACCCATATGGGACAACATAGTGGGCTTTTTGATAAAGCTGAACTTACACTTTACATCTATATTCTCCTCCCCTTTACATCATTCACGTAGCCACAGAGTCTTTACCATAAAGTGAGACTTTACTACAGTATTAGGGTGCCACATATATCTCTAAATGGGACTGGGATGATAGCCTTAGAAATACATTACATAAATACTGACTTTTTAATGTGTGTATATTTTAATACTAGCCATATATTTATCAAATGAAAGCGATTAAAAAAGGAATCTATCTGACATAAGGAACAGTGTTGCAGATATAGCACAGCACTATTCCATATGTCAGATAGATTCACTAATTTGGACACCATTGCACTTGGCTGGGACTGATTTTTTTTTTATATTGTTTTCATTTTGAACTGTTTTGGACTTTTATTTCTTCTTATAATTTTAATACAGTATTAGGGTGCCACATATATCTCTAAATGGGACTGGGATGATAGCCTTAGAAATACATTATATAAATACTGACTTTTTAATGTGTGTATATTTTAATACTAGCCATATATTTATCAAATGAAAGCGATTAAAAAAAAAAATTCTGACAGCATGTTTTAGACATGTAAATTCTTCTTGAGTCATTCATCTAATCCTTTCTACCAGCAGATGCATATTGTAAAGAGGCCCTTAGTTTCTTTGTCTTTAAATAAATATGTTACCAGACAAAGGTTTCCAACGATGGTATGTTCATCTCAAGCATATATTGCCACCAACTGATTTAATTCTGTTTCTGTGAGCGTAGTGTATATTTATTAAAGTAAAAACACAGTCATCCCTCCATTGCACAGTTTGTTTATGAGATGGAATAAGCTATTGTCTGGTTCCTGGGATATGGAAAGAAGCATGCAGCGATGCAGCACACGCAGCCTCCTGCAAGCAGCAGCTGATTATCCACACAGTCTGTGCTAGATGTGTTATTTATCAGTAGACTGAATTAGAATACTGGCATGCCACGCTTGTAATTGACATTGTTTAAAGTTTTTGATGGGATTAAGCCATTTGTAGTGTTTCTTTGCTCGTTTCCATGTGGGATACCAAACAGCTAATACAGGGTTTACGTGCTGGAGATTGTTGATGTTGTTGGGAGTTTGGAGTTCAATAAGACAGCTAATCCTTTAACATCATGCCTTCCACTACTAGCAGCAGAAAGATAAATACTACTCAGGGAGAATGCAAGACGCATTATTTCCCCACAAAAGCAATCAGCCTCCTAATCTCCATCAGTCTGATTTATGCCTCTGGGTATGCCTTCTCTGTACACATCAGCTATCACTAGACGCACCAAATCTGATGTATTAGACTTGTATAATACACTGAATGAAAATCTCCTGAGTTATAAATGACTTTGCTTCACTGAGAACCGAAAGGTGTATTTATAAACTGTAATTATTTGGAGATATTTATGCTCTTGACAAAATTTTTTGTATAAAAAAAAAAAAGACTGATGGGAAGTTTTTAAAGAAGCACTCACACTTTAATTTATTTCCAATATTCTGTCGCCCCCAGGGGTTAAAGAACAGGTAGTATCGTGTACCATGTTCCTATGTGCTTTGTAAGCCTAATTCCGAGGTTAGACAGGGGGTCCAGGCTGGTGGTCTGATAACAAAGATAACAAGGAGATGACTGCTTGATAGCCGAAAGCTTGTCTTGGCTCCAAGCATTTTCCCGAGGCAAGTGACAGCAAGAGGAATGCAGAGGGGTGGGAGACTTATATGCCCCTCCTACCTCTGCATTTATCTTACCGTAGCTTTCCTTGGGCAAATTCTTGGAGCCGAGATGAGTTGCAGCTATTAGTACAGCCATCAAACTGATAGCTACGTTGAGTAGGGTGGGGGGCATGCCATGTTTATTCTGATAACTTTGCTTACAAAGCACTTAGGGACATGGGTCAAAGTACTATTTGTAGGGGAAAAGAACAAAAAAGTTAAAGTATTAGATCTTCTTTATTGTTCTATTAATAAAATTGCCTTTTCTATGTAAGAATTAAACAGCTCATACCTGTAAATTTAGAGCCACACAGCCTGACTCATACTTCCCAAATGGGCATGTTGAAATCAACATTTTCTTTTGAATGCACCATAGTGAAAGTGAAGCCTTCTTCCAGTTCTAAGCCCCATCCCTGTTATTCAACTATCAAATGGCAGAATCTCAGTGGGCAGTATAGGCTCTGGCAATTAACAACTAAATGTCCAAAATTGGGGTTAGCACAGAGACAACGTGGGGCTTAAAGGACTACTATCACAAAATATTTACAGCTTGGAACATTCTAATCCTGACCTTAAGACCTGGGAAAGAGCTGACATGGTTGTCGAAGGAAAAGGCTGGAGAGGGGTGAGCTTTTCCATCTCTCCTCCTCCAGTACTTCCTTGTGGCCAATGACAGCATGTACAGTATGTGGCAAGTGGTAGACTACTGGCAGTAACAGGGGAAAGGGGGAGAGGGTGGGGCATAAACTGGGTTCTTAGCTATTATCATTTTGTTGCCTTTGTTGTGTTGGTACAATTTTGTGACAATTGAGAAATATTTCCAGAAGAGTCCAATCATTATATACTGTATATCGTAACAATTTGTTGACCACCTATTGCCACACGTCCCCCTTTCTTTTCCAGGTATTGCAACAGTTGCCTGTTTGATGACCACTTGTTAT
>NC_138769.1:537728323-537868323 GCF_965119305.1 Pelophylax lessonae
CACTTTGGGACATCAGAAAACGAAAGCGATGAGGATTTTATCATTTCTGGTTGCTGTCTCATGTAACCAAGCCATTACCAGCTTGAACAAGCATCTGATCAAACCAAACTTACCATTTGATTGGATGCTTTGGAGGCCAGAGGAGAGACATGGGGTCTAATAGAGCCCAGATCTCTCCATAAAGAGAACCTGTCATGTCTAATGCTATCGCAAGGAATGTTGTTCATCCCTTCTGATAGCAATAAAAGAGAAAAAAAGAAATGTAAAGAGACAGTGTAACAAAAAAAAAAAAAATTAAAAAAAAGTAAAACTTTTTTAAAGCTTACATTCCCCTGTGTTTGTGCGCAATAGCGAATGTGCACGTTAGTCCCGCATATTTATGTAAATGGTGACAAACCTGCATTTTGTTTTGAGGCAGGGCCAGGGGTGGGTCGAGGGTGGGGTTGAAGGGGCCCCATGAGGTAGGGTGTCATTTCTAACAGTAGCCCTGGCCCTGGCTATAGGGATTATCTTTAGAAAACAAGAAGAACTCCTCCCACCACCCAATGTACAGATTAGCCAAGGAAGGGGAAAATCTAGCCCCTATAGATACACCACAGGTATAAAAAAGAATTTCAAAAGAGAAAAAATTATTTTAAAAGAAATTCAACTGATGTCATTATAAACTGTTGTAACTTCAATTTATAGCTGCTGTAGAATTCTAGATGATGTTCAAGTCCTGCAAAAGCTAAGTGATGGGGGATAATGGAGTAAGGGGATTTAACATCCACAGTTATCCAGATGTAAGTAATATTTATCAAAGGCAATTATTTTGGGTTTTTTTTTCAACAATTGTTACTTGGGCCCTCACCCAGTGATAATTATTTAGCATTTCCAAAGCTTTAGAACATCTAATGCAGCTGAATATGGGAGATTATCTGCCAGCTAGGTCAGTCTTTGGCTCGGTTCACACCGCGGCGACTTGAGTTCCAACTTGTGAAATCCCATTTTAGTCAACGAGAGCTGTCTTAATTAGCACTACTGAAGTCATTCCGACTTAAGAAAAGGTTCCTGTACTACTTCAAGAGGACTTCTATCCAACTTGTGCCTATAGACTTTAATGGAAGTTGCCTCCATGTCGGATCCTCCTCTTAATTGATGTGATTTGGATCCAACATTACAGGAAGATTACCTAGGCATTCCCTGAAGTTGCTTCAAAGTCACTTCAAGGTCGGTTCAAGTCACACTGAAGTCACCTGGCAAAGTTGCCCTGTAAGTCAATCAGTGTGAACCGAGCCTTAAGGCAGTAGATCATAATAAGAAATATATCCAAATTGTGTAATTCATCATAGATTTTGTTATAATTTCTCTAAGTTAACAGCATATAAACTACAATGTGGTCGCTTGGGCAGTCTTGATTTTTAGTAAACAATTTAATTTAAAGAAAAAACCTGAGGGATATATGGAGGCTGCCATTGCTGAACTGCATCTAACAATGCCAGCTACTTGGCTGTTTCTAAAGCCGGCTACACGCGGGCTTAATGTCAGGAGACATTTTCCGGTGAAAAAGAAAGGCCGATATTTGGCCCATGTGTATGACAAGCATGCTGGAAAACAAGCAGCCAATCGACTCCCGATTAGCGCTCTCAGCCAAAAGCAAAGAGCGCTGATCAGAGTGTATTGCTGGGGGGGGGGGGGGGGCATCCCCCTGTCAGAACACAACAGTTCAGCAAGGGAAATCGCTATACTAACTTCGCATAGTGAGTACATGGGCTCTGACCTGAGTTGAGACGTTTTTTTTTCGTTCAACCCAGGAAAAAAACTAAAAGTGTGTACCTGGCTTTACTTTAGTAAGCTTCTGATGCAATGACTCAGATAACTAAGCCGTTAAGGAAAATCAAAGAAAAGTCAGAAGACTTTTTATTGTTTTTTTTTATTTTTTTATTTAGCGGCTTGCACCAGATAACAATAATATAATACACGGACAAAATATAATAGAGATAACAGTGTTCATGTAAAAACAAAACTGCATCAATCAAAAAGACACAATATGCTGGCAACTCTTACCTCAAGCGAAATTTAGCGCGTAAGAAGTGTCTTTTAATGACTATATAAAAGTATGCAGAAACCATGTGTATCCACATAAGCCTGGATTCGTGCGCACCAAAAGATGATTTTTTAACAAGGATTTTTCAGGTAAATGACCAAAAAAAGGAAATAAAAAGAGGAGGGGTAGGGGGGAGTCACCACTGGTGGAGCAAGTCAGTACAATTACCCTGTGAGTAGCCCATTGTGAGGTTGGAATGAGACAGTTCATACATATTAAGGGTATTCATCAGAGAAACGAAAGAGGCCTCAGTAGAACCATCTGGTCTTATGTTCCACAGTCTTGTCCCTAAGGGCCAAAGTCAGGTCCTCCATTTGTTTGATATCGTTTGCTCTTGCGATCCATTGGGCAACTGTCGGGGCAGCTTGTTGTTTCCACATGTTAGGGATACAAGCACGAGCCGCGTTTAACAAGTGTTTGAGTAGGGACTTATGTAAGCGCTTTCTGAATAGGGGAGTAAAATTATGCAAAAGTGCTGCAGGATCATCATGTAGGGAGATTTCTGTAATTTGTGAATTAGTTGAAGCACTGGTTGCCAGCATGTACGCAAAATAGGGCATTCCCAAAAAATGTGTAAGAAATTGCCCACACATGTATCACACCTCCAGCAGAAAGTCAGAAGTCTATCTGCATACCTAATCTGTTCAATGATTCAAAGCCTTAAAGCCAAAGGGTCAGTATGACAGTCATGCAACTCATTTCAGAAGGAGAGCTCAGCAGTGGCATTTTCCATGTTGATCATGTTTTGCACTTCAGGTGATGATAAATGGGTGGAGGATTTTTATCTGGCATTAGCATTAGGTGGATTTAGGAAATGATCTGACGCCTCCTGATGTTCATGCTTAATAAATAGCAATATATCTTAGCTCCTATCATCCCTTACAGTCAGTGCTTTAAGTGGGCCGGTATGAACTGGTACTCCGTACCGCCACTTCCAAATATGGCTCTTGAGCATACCGCCACCTCTCTGTGCGCCTTAGCGTACCAGTACGCTCAATTTGGACATCTGCGCCCTCAATTGCCCCCCCCCAGAATATTTCCCACTCCAGAGCCAAACCAGTCACCACCAGTGAGTCCCCCTGCTCCAGAGTCCCAGCCCAGGCCAGGGGGGGTGCTCTGTGGGGACCCTAATGTGGGGTGGGGGGGCGAAAAAATTTATAGGCTCTAATAGAGTACCGACACCTCTTTTGGGCCCCTTAAAGCACTGCTTACAGTTACTATATTCTGTTAGGTACAATGTTCCAATCCATCCTTTTCTCAAAGTGCAGGTTGGTTGATGATGTTGAATGCACCAGACAAGACCAGTTGGCATTACATTTTGCCTAAATATTTGATCATTTGACCGATACAGGCTAGTTGATGTTTCCGGAATCACTAGAATTTTAGCCACAGTGGTAAAAAAAAAATCAGCCCATGTAAGGCTTTCATTAGACGCTTTTTATAAAGTATGCACATGATAAGTAAATAGGACCCTCCCAGTCCCCTATCTTGCAAATCCATTTCACTCACAATGTTGAAAAAAACTACTGTAGCTGGTAATAACCAGTAAAAAAATAAAAATAAAAACAATTCCTTAAACTAGAATCATGCAGTCCTTGCTTTTTTAAGTAGTTATTGATTGTATGCCTTAATATAAAAAAAAAAGTTTTATTGCATATCTGTATGGGGGTTTCTTTTCTCTCATTACTTATGTACCTTGCTGTCCATTATAGGAAGACATCAAAGTGGACATGTCTGTCCAATTTCAGTGCAAATCATTTGACGGTTCAGTTCTCGCTAAAAACTGTGTGAGTGATGGTGAGTATTTGCATGACCTTTCCAGATTGTGTTAGGCACAAGCTGGAATACAACACACTAATGATTTGCCCTTTGCTGGATATTTCATTTCTCTAACTATCAACAAGTAAATTGCACTGCCTGACATGTATTGTGTTTAGGTACTGCATGCCCTACACAATATGCATATAGAATATTTTCATGAACAGTGAAACATACACAGTATTAAAATATATTTTACTAGACATTACATTAAACCGGAGTTCCGGCCTCGGAAACAATTTTTCAATAAAAATACTCCCGGGCAAGTCAGGGCTAGTACATTTCATAATGGATAGCCTCTGAACTGTCCCAGGTTGCACTTACCTTTTAGAAGAAATACTTACCGTGAAAATGTCTTGTCCAGCGCTGCCATCTCAGGTGTGGGCAGTGAAGCCAGCGCGTCCTCTACAGCGTCCTCTTCCATGTCCTCTTCGGTCCCACAATGCCCTGCACCGGCCCTGCTCGTCACTTCCGGGGCAGGTGCGTCATCCCTGCACAGCTTCTGGGCATGCCCAGTAGCTGTTTAGCAGGGAATGATGTGCCTGCACCGGAACGGACGAGCAGGGCTGGTGCAGGCGCATTGATTCCTGGGAGCGATGACGTTCAGCTCCCAGGAAACAATGCAAGCAGGAAGTGACGGCGTGGGCCGCGGCCACAGAGGAAGGAAGTGGAAAAAAGGTAAGTATATTTTCTTCGATATCAAGGTAAGTAATTGAAAAAAAAATAGGGACTATCCATTTCTTTTTTAGGTGACACTGAGCAAGCGGATGGCCCAAACTGGATTTTGAGGCCGGAACTCCGCTTTAACAATATAAACTGATGCCAAGAAACTTTTTATGAAGGAATAGAATTCTGCATACTGTAGGCCACAAAGACAAATAATTTTGGGTAGTAGATCACCAGTATCAGCAAATAGCTGCCCATACTTTATGCTTTCTGCTGTTTAATAAAAGGTTCCAGACCACCACCCTGTCTTTGACTACCATCCTGAGGTAGTAGGTTATTGCTGCTACCCATGTTCTGCCTATGTTGTTTTGTTGGTGGAATAGTGTTCTGTATTATTTGGTACAATCCTAAGGCATGAATGCCACTTTACACAATAGATATTGCTGGCCAACATCTTGCTGTTGAAAGGAGAGATGCAATAGGAGAAAGTTAGCATTTCTGTTACTGGAGTGTTGTCCATGACATCAGAAGTTGCCATTGTGACATATTCCTTACAGTTTACCCATTTTCGTCCATATTGACTGTGGATGATAGCCTAACCGCTAGCACCATGAGCCCTTTTCTTCTAAGGGATCAGTTCTAAGTGTACAAATGCAGAGTAGGTAATCTGTCCCTTTCAGCCTCCCTACCCCAGGCCTGGTGTGGAAATTGCAAGATACGTTGTCAAATATGACACTAAGGAGGTAGTTAGCCTAGGAAGACAGAAATATAAATCTGATCCTGCCTGGGAAAAAAAAATCCTGCATTAGCCTAGAGAGAACCTCTTCAAAGCAATGGATTAACTACTGTTATAGCAAACCATGTGGCTGCCATTGGGCCTGGGAGAAGGACAACCAAAGCAGATTTTCTAGTAGCTTAGGCAACTCAACATTAGACTTTAGATCTAGCACCAATAGATTTTTTAAGGATAGTCAGCCCTATTCAGACAAAGTTCCTAATTCTAAAGTGTTATTAAGTCAAGAAATAGCAACCGAAGTGAAACTTTAGCTTTGGTTGGCTCTGTGCTAAAGGACTGACGCTTTAAAATTAAGAAATCTTTACTGAACATGGCTGATTATGTCTAAAAGGTTATTGTCTATTTGTGAAATATAGTTTATGAAATATATTCTACAAAAGATTCTTCCTTATGTATTATGAGATTGACAAACACAAATGCATTGCATCAAACTTCACATTTTTTTGTTTAATTATGTTAGATACATTTAATAATTTCTTTGTAATGTGATCCAATACTTCTTTTTTGGAATATCCCTGTTTTCTACTCTGTGGTCATAGTGTGTGTAATATGTTCTGCATGCTAATTTATGATATTGTTAACAAATAACTGTAACATTAGTGGCCAATGTCAAGGTTTTGATTCATAAATAAAAAGAGAGAACATTAAAGTCTTCCAGAAATGTAAATTACAGCTTGAGAGGGGCCACACTGGGCTTGGAATGGTACAATTGTGGGAAACAATGGCTATTTGTAGTAGGAGTTAGTATTAAGAGGGTAGCGATTAGCTTGGAAACAAGTGGATTAGATCTTAATTACGCTATTATGGTTTAGGTAAAAATTAAGGCTTATAATTAGGTAAAAAGTATAAAAAATATATAATTAGGTATAAAAGTAAAAGAAAGTGTGATGTATTTTAAAATGGTGTGATCGTTTAAAACAAAGAAAAAAAAATAGCATGACTATTCATATTTCTTGTAACAGCCATAAGATCCTACCTATTATTTACTGTGGAATGAAAAAAAGAATATAAACTGGTTTCATTAGAGCACGTATATGTAAAAAAGAGACCAAATATTTATCTCTGCTGCTGCCCACACAGCTCACTGCTGCAGATGACTTGCTCCCAAAGTCCACAGGGAAACCGACGTCTCATGGAACTCCGAAGTGAACTTTTACATTCCAATTTCAATTTCCAATTTCAATTCTAGGATGCAGCTTTTTATTAGAATTTAAGTGAAAAACACTGCCAAGCAAACATTGGCAAACTGGCATACAGTGGTCACCTTTGGATCCCAAAGCTGTATGATGCAATGCGGAGTTCCACCCTAAATTTATACTTACCTCCATCTTCTCGCTCTGGGTCACCTGAAAAACAAATGGATAATCGCAATTTTTTTTTTTTTTTACTTACCTTGTAGAGAAAATATACTTACCTTACTTCCTTCTTCCTCCCCTCGACGGCCACGGCGATTCGTCACTTCCTGGCTTTTGCAATGATTCCTGGGAGCTGAACGTCATCGCTCCCAGGAATCATTGCGCCTGGACTGGCCCCGACGTCAGTTCCGGTACGCGCGCGTCATTCCCTTCTAAACAGCTTCTGGGCATGCCATCTCAGGTGTGGGCAGCTTGAAGCCAGCGCGATCCTCTTCTGGACACCTGAGATGGCAGCGCTGGACAAGACATTTTCAAGGTAAGTATTTCTCCTAAAAGGTAAGTGCAACCCGGGACAGATCAGAGGCTAGCCATTGTGGAATGTACTAGCCCTGATTGTAAAAAAGTATAACCAGGGTGGAACTCCGCTTTAATGAGTATAATGACCAACACGTTGCTTTAGCTATTGGATGGGGTTTAGTCTTAGTCTTTAATATGCTGAGAGCTTCTCTTTTCCCAGATCATTGATAGGAAACATAGCGCTGCTAAATCGGCATTGAGTTGTTAAAATTCATTACATATGAGTATCCCACAGGGGTGCTAAATTGTATTAAATTAATTGTGCAGAGAATTATTTCTTCACTACTACAATTTTATTTTGCATAGTTTTAGCACTTTGTTATGATGTGGGTTTCAAATATACTCATGTTAGTGACAGTTTATTCATCTGGATTCCCCAAAACATTGTGGGATCCCATTTGGGATCCTACCTTACAAAAAAGCCAAATAACACAAGCCATATAGGCTATTTTCTTTTAGAGAAACTACAAATAAAAGTTTTACAGTTTAATTTATGTCAGTGAACTTGACAAAACAAAACATGAATCCACTCTTGATGTGTCATAGTAAGTAAATCCTCTGTGTCACAGAGGTGCTGGGGGCCCTCAAAATCACAACCAGGGGCATCAGTTCTTCACCATAGCTGCTTATGGTGCAGATGTTATATTGCTAAAGTCCCAGGGTTCAGCTCACTGGGGATTTGGTGGTGACAGTTGACTAGCAACAAAATCGGAAGTCTGCTGCATGGTCAGGCAGAAATGTTATTGAGACAGGAAGCAGACAGAAGCATGATGAGACAGGAAAATGGGTTAGGGCAGTGGCAGACAGAAGCAGGATCCACAATACAGGTTGAGGTAAAAAAAAAAAAAACATCAAGCAAGATGAATATAGTGTAGCCTGGCAGAAAAAGGCAGAAGCTGGGGGTGTTTCATTACAATGTGCTTCACATTTTCAAAGAGTTATTGCCAAATAATTTGGTATTGTAATAGGGTCAATGTAGAGTTACAGTATAGCCAAATTTAGCATGCAATGTGCAGACATTGGTTTGTGATCTAGAAGCAAGATTTTAATCTCTTCTGGGTTTAGGTGGGGCATTGACTTCAAAAAGTGTAGGGGTGTGGTAACAGCCGCAGATCAGTCTGGCAGTGTACCCATGCCAACTACTCCAAGTTGAATACACCCAGGGGTTCTTTGAACTGGGTCACTAACCCTTGCACATGGTGCTAACTGATCCCTGGGACCAGGCAGGGTCACGGCCATTTGAAGAGTTAACCATTAGGGCAGCCTCCCAACTCAGAGATGAGCAACATATGTGCAGTGCCTATAGTACATAGCTCCTCCATAAGCTGCTTTGTCCCATGTCCCAAACACCTTTGTATATGTATTGCATTTGGAGAAACATACTGAACCTATGCATACTCCACTATCCAGCCTCACTCCCAGTAACAGAATTAGGTTCTGCCAAGTGCATAGTTTGGACCTCATGCATGCTCTCACTTAACTTTTCTCTTTCCATACCTAGTCATCAGGCTATAGATCTATGTTATACTAGTCCATTCCAGGTGACCGACGGAGACAGACAGCTAGCGATAGAGTCAAAGCCCAGAGCCCATCGCTACCGGAGGACCTGTCACCTAAGCAGGTACAATACCAGCAACTGTCTGCTGTTCCTCCTTGTAATCACTCATAGCAACTACCTCTTCCTTTTTGCCTTGCTGCAGGAACTTCTGCTGTAAGGTTGTTACACATACTCTCTATTGTTGTTATGAACCTAGGTTTTCAAGAAATACGGCAATACCTTACCTGCACCCCCTTGAATAACTTCAGGCCAGGCTCTGAGCAGTTTAATCAACTTACTGTAAACTTGGCGCACCATGTATAACATGCAGTAATGTCTTTCTCCTAACTAAATTTAACTGTGGCTGCCCCAGGTTAGCTACATAGGTAAAGCCTGAAGTCTCTTTGGGAAAACTCCATACCTGGAAATGCGAAAGTGGAGAAGTCCATGTTCTTGGGGTATTCCGGCAATTTGGCAATCCAGTGCTGATCACAGATCTCAAAATGTCTCTGCATGTATCCCTAGTTGCATGTATGTTCCCCAGGATCCGGACCTCATGCCTTTTATAAAACACGGAAGGGAGGCTGGACCCCAGAGAAACACATTTGGGAAAGGCAGCAAAACAATAACCCTTTCCCCCTGACCTGGGCAGCTGGTTTCTAACTAAACATACAATAGGCTACTAGCCTACAAACGTATTACCATTTTGAATAAACAACAGTAACTATGCAGATCTTCACATCAGCTGTAAAATTATAGTGTTTTCTTGGTGTGTATGTAGCGTCCTCTAAGCTAGAAATTGTGGCCAAGTTCACAGTCAGTCAAATTCAGTGAACACTATGCCAAACATATATGACAGGCAAGCCATGGGCCAGGTTATTAGGCTAGATTGCAGCCCAGGTGCTGAACTCAGCTTTGCAGGGAAGGAGTGGCAATACTCAACCTCATCCCCCTGGCTCTATTTAACCTACAGGATCCAGCACAACTTTGATAATTAGGCCTAACCATTTCACTTTACACCTTGTGAGGCCCCTCTTTCGCAGTGCATCCAGATCTGGTTCAAAAGTCATCCCTGCCCCATGTCTTAGCAGACATGGGAGTAAGTCACACATGTGCAAGTCATAAGCAAGTCTCAAGTCTTAACCTTCAAGTCTCAAGCAAGTCCCAAGTTACTGTGGCGAAAAGCAAGCAAGTCAATTCGAGTCCCTGCTAGAAGTCAAGCAAGTCAAGTCAAGTCATTTGATTTGGTCAAGTCACAAATCAAGTCAAAATACTGATCTACCCCAATTTTCACCTTTAAATCAGTTAAAAGTCAGTGGTCAGGAAAGGTTTTGTTTTATTTTCAACATTAAAAAAACTGCTTAGTGCTTTTTTCTTGGCATATTAAAGAAACACTTTGAATGGCCAAACAGCTCAAAATCCTTTGTCCGGTCAAAATCAGAACACACTGAGGTGTTTTAAGTGACTGTGGAGTCAGAAACATAACAGGCACATTCATTTTGCTTTAACACATCTTGAGAAAATGCAAATATTTAATAACTTAAAAAAGTAAAGTCATTTCGAGTCATATTTCTCAAGTCAAAGTCAAGTCTCAACTCATGAATACCAAGTCAAAGTCAAGTCTCAAGTCATGAATACCAAGTCAAAGTCAAGTCGAGTCTTTTATTAATTTTAGTCAAGCAAGTCTCAAGTCCTCAAACTGGTGACTTAAGTCTGACTTAAGTCAAGTCATGTGACTGAAGTCCCCCACCTCTGTGTCTTAGGACCCCATAGTGGTGGCTCAGACATCTTAGTGATCAGGGTAACCTGCCTGACCAGTCCACTATTGAACACACTGTCCTGACCTGAGCTGGCTGCTAATATTCTCCCAGGTTAACCACGTGACCTCAGGCTGCTGTCCCTCTCCTACCTTTGCAGGTTTTTCTTCTAAAACCAATAACAGATTTTTTCCAGATGCCAGTGCAGAGCACAGTTCAGTCCTCCACTTGACTTCCCTAGTGCAAAGAACAAAGTAGCTGTCACATGACTGCGCTGTTCTCTGTACACAAAGTCTGGTGAGTAGGAACCTTTACTTTTACACGTGGTGGTTTGGGCACACCGAATAAGGAACAGTGTTGCAGATATAGCATAGCACTATTCCATATGTCAGATAGATTCACTAATTTGGATACCATTGCACTTGGCTGGGACTGAGTTTTTTTATATTGTTTTCATTTTGAACTGTATTGGACTTTTATTTCTTCTTCTAATTTTACGTTGAATTTGTATGTTATTATATCACTTGCAAGCGCTCTATAACACACAGATCACACACTCTTGTGGTCAAAGGTTTGAACAGAAGTCATAAACCTGCCTTGCAATTAGCAGCAGCATTGTTAGCCTGCACTGTGCACTCCTTTATTTGCTCATTGTACTGTAATGATGGAAACTAAATGGCAAATGGCTGTAATGGCAAACTAAAACTGGATGCACAGCAGAAACAACATTGCTGCCATTTACAAGGCAGTTGCTTAGCATTGTCAGTCTGAAACCAGAAGAACTTTAACTGGCAGGATCTCCAGGCAAGAAACATTTCAACATGATTTGCTTAAAACTATTGTGCATAGCCCACCCACTCCAAATCACTATACCTATTTATATCTCATTCTAAGGCCCAAGGCATTGTTTAAATTACTCCACTATACCCACTATCCCTGCTTAGAGAGAAAAAAGAAAAGGGTTAAGGAAACTACTTTATGTAGGAAACTTTTCATACGCTTTAAGGTACATCTATCGTAAATTCAAATTTTCTTTCAGCTCTGCTTAAAATATATAAGGCTGGATTTTTTTGTGTGTGCCTCAACACAATGTACCTTGATGCATCTTCATTAACAGAGCACACCAATGTAAATAGGCCATGGCCTAAGACATCCCTTTTTTTTACATATTGAGATCTCACTGGGTTTGTGAAAAGGAGAAAAGCTTGAGCATTAATTATAGGTTACAAACAATGATAGCTTAACCACTTAAGCCCCGGAAGATTTGACCCCCTTCCTGACCAGGGGGTATTTTGCGATTCGGCACTGCGTGACTTTAACGGACAACTGCGTGGTCGTGCGACGCTGTACCCAAACAAATTTGACTTCCTTTTTTTCCCACAAACAGAGCTTTCTTTTGGTGGTATTTGATCACCTGTGCGATTTTTTGATCATGCGCTATAAACAAAAAAAGAGCGACAATTTTGCAAAAATAACAATATTTTTCACATTTTTTTATATGAAATTCCCCCCAAAAAAGATGTAAAAATCAAAATTTTTTAACATTTTCGGCCAATTTGTTTTATGCTACATATGTTTGGTAAAAAAAATCGCAAAAAGCGTATTTTGATTGGTTTGCGCAAAAGTTATCGCGTTTACTAACAAAGGGAAAGATTTTTGTCATTTTTGTTGTTTTTTTTAACGCGTAATGGCGGCGATCTGCGTTTTTTTTTGCGGTACTGCGACATTGCGGCGGACAGATCGGACCCTTGACTGACATTTTTGACACTTTTGGGGTTACCAGTGACATTTCTACAGTAATCAGTGCTATATATATGCACTGTTACTGTAAAATTACACTGGCAGTGAAGGGGTTAACTTTTTTTGAGAGGGAGGGGCTATGTGTGTCCCTAGGGGCGTGATTCTAACTGTGATTGGCTGTGGCTTGAGATGTATGAACAGTGATCAACGGTTCTACATAGTAGAACCGTATCATCATCATTCATACACCGGGGAGAATGACAGGCGGCTTGTTTACACTAGCCGCCTGACTTTCTCCCTCGCAGCGGCGATCGCGAGTGACTGGCGGACGATCGGGTCCGCCGATCACATGCGCGGGGGGGGGTCCGTGACAACTCGGGAGCGGGAGCGCGCCTCCGGGGGCGCGCGCTCGCTCCCTAGACCCTCACAGGCTAGCGACATAGACTCTGCCTGTGAGGGGCTGACCGCCGCAGTACATAGTCGTGCGGCGGTTGGCAAGTGGTTAACGTGTAAGTTCTGCTTTATGCAAAAGCACACTGTGCTGTCCCATATGGGTATAGGTATAACGGCATCATTTGCTAAACCTACCTACCTACCATCCAGGTCTCCCTTTCTGTTCAAAAGAGGAAATCCACAACCGGATTTAGAAGAAACTTCTTAAAGCGGAGTTCCAGCCATTTACTCACCTGTCCAACGGTCCAGCGATGCGGCCGCCGGAAGCCTCGATCCTCTCCCATGGCGCCGGCATCACTGCTGTGGGCACCCGGCTGTTACAGTTTGCGGCTTCACAGCCGGGTGCCCACTGCGCATGCGCGAGTCGCGCTGCGCGCCGTGATTGGCCGGCAATCTTCTGGGACCTCTGACGTGTCCCAGAAGATTGCAGGGAGGGAGGGGGAGAGGAGAACTTCCGCTCAGGGCGCCGCGGCGCTCCGAGCGGAAGTGGGAGCGGGTACCTGTCAAAACTAGGTACCCGCTCCCCCCCCCCAAAAAATGACATGCCAAATGTGGCATGTCGGGGGGTCAGGACTCCCTAAAGCGGAAGTTCCACTTTTGGGTGGAACTCCGCTTTAAAGTGGAACTTGACTCTCCCAATCAACATTGATTATTTTGAGTCATTATGCTGCTAGCATTTGTAAATAGATAGGAAATTATATCATATTTACCTATTTAAAACGTTTTTTTTTTACATTTCTTCAGTTAGTTCCTGTTTTATTTTGCCTAGGCAAATGATATCATACATCCCAGGAGTCTTCAGGAGGGGAGGAAAAGAGGATGGGTTTTCCTGCTAAGCACACTCTCCTGCATGCATGCCTGAGCTAAGGACAGAAGGATTCCAGGAAGTAAATGCTACAGTAACCATCTGTCCTTACTCAAGATGACCACAGCAAGAAATGCTAGGGGGTTGTTTTTCAAAGTGATTTCTCACCAAAATAAAGCATGGAGACATGGGTGGATAGAAGAGTTTGCTTTGAATATTCAAAATGAATTAAATAGTGTTTTTGGTTTGAGGTGCTCAGATGCAATGAATGCAATGAATGCAATGAAGATTCACTTTAAAATAATTTTCAGCCTGTGATGTCTCTATTCTGAATTATTGTAGGGATGGAGCAACTGTTGGGAACAGCACTTCCTAGTGCCATGGGAAGAAGTGCTATTCTGTTCTTTTGAGCCACACATGCACAATCTGTACTTGTTGCAACTGCAAACTCATCATAAAAATACATATGTGGCTGCAGACTTCATTGTTTAAGCACAAAGGGAGCCCTTGCTGATAGGTAAGTATAGCCCTACATGTAAACAACAACCAAGGTGCCCCATGCGCTGGCAACTGCGACAAGTTCACCTTATGATGTCCCAAACAAAACCGGTGCTGCTGTCAGAAAGCAGTACAAAATGACCATCCAGCAGGCAACCAGGGGAGACAGCGCTACACGGGTTTGTGTTATATTGATGGTAATCAGATATTGCCAGAAACGATAAGCAGGGTAACAGTTTGTTGTACAATCAAAGTAGTAGTAGTTTACTGACACAGGTCAGTAAAATACGATACCAGGTAACAGACCTTCTATGTGTTCCAGGCTGGTTCTTCCTTGTTTCCGTCACCAGTATGTCACTTCCACCCCAGGGCCCTGAGGCAGGTTCATGTCACGTTGGAGCACTGGCAGGCCCAGCCTGGCTCCCGTTCGCTCACGGTTCCGTAGGCAATACCCATACCGTTCCCTGATAGCCCTATGCTGCTATACCCAAGAAGAAAATATAATCCCAGCACCTAGTGCCCAGTGCTAGTGGCCATCATCCCGATAAATATGTATACAAAGAAATCCCCATTGGTGTGGGACTATGAATGCCACTAGACACTGTATGTCAAGGTAAAATATTAAACTTTATTATATAAAAAACAGAAAAATACATACAAACTAAATATGACAATAATGTAAAGACAAGGGGACACGTTAAAATTGCATGCAATGACAGATCATATACCAGTCAACACTGAAGACGCTCAGGTACACTTGGTGGAGTGAACCGGAAAAAGACCCCTTTTTAACGTGCCCCCTTGTCTTTACATTATTGTCATATTTAGTTTTTGTATAATAAAGTTTACTATTTTACCTTGACATACAGTGTCTAGTGGCATTCATAGTCCCACACCAATGGGGATTTCTTTATATACATATGCTTCTATACCCATATGGGACAACATAGTGGGCTTTTTGATAAAGCTGAACTTACACTTTACATCTATATTCTCCTCCCCTTTACATCATTCACGTAGCCACAGAGTCTTTACCATAAAGTGAGACTTTACTACAGTATTAGGGTGCCACATATATCTCTAAATGGGACTGGGATGATAGCCTTAGAAATACATTACATAAATACTGACTTTTTAATGTGTGTATATTTTAATACTAGCCATATATTTATCAAATGAAAGCGATTAAAAAAGGAATCTATCTGACATAAGGAACAGTGTTGCAGATATAGCACAGCACTATTCCATATGTCAGATAGATTCACTAATTTGGACACCATTGCACTTGGCTGGGACTGATTTTTTTTTTATATTGTTTTCATTTTGAACTGTTTTGGACTTTTATTTCTTCTTATAATTTTAATACAGTATTAGGGTGCCACATATATCTCTAAATGGGACTGGGATGATAGCCTTAGAAATACATTATATAAATACTGACTTTTTAATGTGTGTATATTTTAATACTAGCCATATATTTATCAAATGAAAGCGATTAAAAAAAAAAATTCTGACAGCATGTTTTAGACATGTAAATTCTTCTTGAGTCATTCATCTAATCCTTTCTACCAGCAGATGCATATTGTAAAGAGGCCCTTAGTTTCTTTGTCTTTAAATAAATATGTTACCAGACAAAGGTTTCCAACGATGGTATGTTCATCTCAAGCATATATTGCCACCAACTGATTTAATTCTGTTTCTGTGAGCGTAGTGTATATTTATTAAAGTAAAAACACAGTCATCCCTCCATTGCACAGTTTGTTTATGAGATGGAATAAGCTATTGTCTGGTTCCTGGGATATGGAAAGAAGCATGCAGCGATGCAGCACACGCAGCCTCCTGCAAGCAGCAGCTGATTATCCACACAGTCTGTGCTAGATGTGTTATTTATCAGTAGACTGAATTAGAATACTGGCATGCCACGCTTGTAATTGACATTGTTTAAAGTTTTTGATGGGATTAAGCCATTTGTAGTGTTTCTTTGCTCGTTTCCATGTGGGATACCAAACAGCTAATACAGGGTTTACGTGCTGGAGATTGTTGATGTTGTTGGGAGTTTGGAGTTCAATAAGACAGCTAATCCTTTAACATCATGCCTTCCACTACTAGCAGCAGAAAGATAAATACTACTCAGGGAGAATGCAAGACGCATTATTTCCCCACAAAAGCAATCAGCCTCCTAATCTCCATCAGTCTGATTTATGCCTCTGGGTATGCCTTCTCTGTACACATCAGCTATCACTAGACGCACCAAATCTGATGTATTAGACTTGTATAATACACTGAATGAAAATCTCCTGAGTTATAAATGACTTTGCTTCACTGAGAACCGAAAGGTGTATTTATAAACTGTAATTATTTGGAGATATTTATGCTCTTGACAAAATTTTTTGTATAAAAAAAAAAAAGACTGATGGGAAGTTTTTAAAGAAGCACTCACACTTTAATTTATTTCCAATATTCTGTCGCCCCCAGGGGTTAAAGAACAGGTAGTATTGTGTACCATGTTCCTATGTGCTTTGTAAGCCTAATTCCGAGGTTAGACAGGGGGTCCAGGCTGGTGGTCTGATAACAAAGATAACAAGGAGATGACTGCTTGATAGCCGAAAGCTTGTCTTGGCTCCAAGCATTTTCCCGAGGCAAGTGACAGCAAGAGGAATGCAGAGGGGTGGGAGACTTATATGCCCCTCCTACCTCTGCATTTATCTTACCGTAGCTTTCCTTGGGCAAATTCTTGGAGCCGAGATGAGTTGCAGCTATTAGTACAGCCATCAAACTGATAGCTACGTTGAGTAGGGTGGGGGGCATGCCATGTTTATTCTGATAACTTTGCTTACAAAGCACTTAGGGACATGGGTCAAAGTACTATTTGTAGGGGAAAAGAACAAAAAAGTTAAAGTATTAGATCTTCTTTATTGTTCTATTAATAAAATTGCCTTTTCTATGTAAGAATTAAACAGCTCATACCTGTAAATTTAGAGCCACACAGCCTGACTCATACTTCCCAAATGGGCATGTTGAAATCAACATTTTCTTTTGAATGCACCATAGTGAAAGTGAAGCCTTCTTCCAGTTCTAAGCCCCATCCCTGTTATTCAACTATCAAATGGCAGAATCTCAGTGGGCAGTATAGGCTCTGGCAATTAACAACTAAATGTCCAAAATTGGGGTTAGCACAGAGACAACGTGGGGCTTAAAGGACTACTATCACAAAATATTTACAGCTTGGAACATTCTAATCCTGACCTTAAGACCTGGGAAAGAGCTGACATGGTTGTCGAAGGAAAAGGCTGGAGAGGGGTGAGCTTTTCCATCTCTCCTCCTCCAGTACTTCCTTGTGGCCAATGACAGCATGTACAGTATGTGGCAAGTGGTAGACTACTGGCAGTAACAGGGGAAAGGGGGAGAGGGTGGGGCATAAACTGGGTTCTTAGCTATTATCATTTTGTTGCCTTTGTTGTGTTGGTACAATTTTGTGACAATTGAGAAATATTTCCAGAAGAGTCCAATCATTATATACTGTATATCGTAACAATTTGTTGACCACCTATTGCCACACGTCCCCCTTTCTTTTCCAGGTATTGCAACAGTTGCCTGTTTGATGACCACTTGTTATCCTCACTGCCACAATTTTGCCTGGATATTACCCCATTTTCCCATGTACTACCTATGCTTAGTGCTATTGTATAGTCTGTGTGAGTATATGAGCAATTCACCAAAACAAGCATGGCAGGATTGCTCATATACTCGCTATAAGATAGCACTAAGCTTAGGTAATACATGGGAAAATGGGGTAATATCCAGGCAAAATTGCAGTCCTGAAAATGTTTGGCCAAATATAGGAGCAAACCTGAGCAACTGACTGGAAGTGTGTTGCCCATATTTGTTGCCCACCGCCTTTCAGGTTTGCTCTTACATTTTCAGGACTGCCACAATTTTGCCTGGATTTTGCCCCATTTTCCCATGTATTACCCATGCTTAGTGCTATCGCATAGTGTGAGTATATGAGTAATTCTGCTTGCTTGTTTTGCTTGTTCATATATTACTATAATTTACCCCTCACCCCAGGCCTGTCAGTATATTACCACACCCCTAAAGCTCAGGCATTTTGGCTATAGCCCTAATCTCAGGCACACAGGGTGCAATAGTTCACTAAAATAAAAATATTGTATTTTTACACCATGTTGCCTAGCCAAAGTGACATTGACAGAGGTTGTAGCAAAATGTAACAATGCCTTGGATACTGGAGCAAATGTAGTAATTTTTTTATTAACTACTGAGAAAAAGTAACTGTTGCAGGTACGTTTTCTCATTAGATGAGAAGGAGATGTGACAGCACATCCCAGTGGCGGCTGGTGAAGTTTTAAGATGGTGAGGCGCAAGACCCCGCCCTTCCATCTTGACCCCTCCCATTTCTAAGAAGCCACACCCTTATAGTCTCCACCCATTTTGTCCCCCTCCCAATATATCACATATTAAGGGGTCCATCAGTACTAGTATATTCCATAATAGGGAGCAGGGGCCCTATTATGGGATATACTGTGAGAGACACTGGTACGGAACCATGAACCAGACGTACAACAACAGATAAGTGAAAATAAGAAGGCTTTATTGAAAATCAAGCTGTAAAGCAAAAGTCCAAACGGATGGCGAAACCGAAGGAGAGTCTTTGCGAAGCCAGAGGTCAGGAACCAGGAGGGTAGTCAGACGAAGCCAGGATCAGGAACCAGCAGGGTAGTCAGACGAAGCCAGGATCAGGAACCAGCAGGGTAGTCAGACGAAGCCAGGATCAGGAACCAGCAGGGTAGTCAGACGAAGCCAGGATCAGGAACCAGAAGCAGCAGCAGTCTTAGAAGCATGTGAACACAGGAGGACCAAGCAAGGAACTGAAGCCACAGAACTCCTATATATATGAGCTAGGCATCCAGCTCCTCCCAGTGGGAAGGAGGAGCCACAGGGTGGGAGGCTACAAGAAACCCAGAAACCAAGATGGCCGCCAGCACATGTCAAACGAAGGAGAACAGCAAGAAGGTAAGACCATGACAGTACCTCCCCCTCAAGGGCCCCTCCTCCGCGGAGTAAAGAACGGTTTCTGAGGGAAGCGTGCGTGGAAGGCTCGGAGCAAGGCAGGAGCATGGACATCTGCGGAGGGAACCCAGGAACGCTCCTCTGGACCATAACCACGCCAATGAACCAAAAACTGCACCCGACCGCGGACCAGGCGTGAGTCCAGGATATTGCTCACCTCATACTCCTCACGATTGCCCACTTGGACCGGACGAGGCCGAGGAACCGAGGAAGTGAAACGATTACACACCAGTGGCTTCAACAGGGAGACATGAAACACGTTGGAGATCCGCATGCCAGGAGGAAGCGCAAGGGCATAGGCTACCGGGTTTACCCTGCGAAGCACTCGGAAGGGACCAACAAAGCGAGGCGCCAGCTTGGGAGTGGGCACCCGAAGATTGAGGTTGCGGGTGGACAACCATACACGGTCTCCGGCCTGGTAGGAAGGAGCAGGCGCTCGTCTGCGATCAGCCTGGAGTCTCTGGCGCTGCGCAGAGACCTCAAGGGACTTCTGGATCTGTACCCAAGAAGCACGTAGGACGGAAAGGTGATCCTCCACAGCCGGAATATCCTGGGGAGAGAATACCTCCGGTAACACGGCAGGTTGGAACCCATAATTGGCCATGAAGGGAGACGTCCCAGAGGAAGAGTTCACCGCCGTGTTCCTGGCAAACTCAGCCCAAGGCAGGAGGTCAACCCAATTGTCTTGGTGATCGGAGACATAGCAACGAAGGAATTGCTCCAAGGCCTGATTGGATCGTTCTGCGGCCCCATTGGACTGAGGGTGGTAGGCCGAGGAGAAGGAGAGATGAATCCCCAACTGGGAGCAAAAGGCGCGCCAGAACCTGGACACAAACTGACTCCCCCGATCCAACACAATCTCCTTGGGCAAACCGTGCAACCGGAAGACCTCCCTGGCAAAAATCGTTGCCAACTCCTGTGCAGAGGGTAACTTCTTGAGAGGAACACAGTGGCACATTTTGGAAAACCGATCCACAATCATGAGAATGACCGTATGGCCTCGGGAAGCAGGGAGGTCCACAATGAAATCCATCCCCAGGTGTGACCATGGGCGCTCCCCGGTGGCTATGGGCTGCAGAAGGCCCAACGGAAGGTGCCGAGGGGACTTACTCTGGGCACAAACGGAGCATGCCGCTACATATGCGGCGATGTCGGAACGTAGGGAAGGCCACCAGAACAGACGTGAAACAGCCCAGGACAGCTGATTCTTTCTAGGATGCCCCGCGGTCTTGGAGTTATGGTAGGTTCGCAACAACCGAGTGCGCAACTCCTCAGGCACAAAACATCTGCCGTTGGGTCTCCCAGAGGGAGCACCAGATTGAGCCGCCAAAATCTGCTCACCCAGGGGAGAGGTCAGGCTGGTGCGAATGGCGGCCAAGATCTGATTCGGAGGTATGACCGAAGTCGGAATCGACTCCTCCCTGGACAGGTCGGAGTACTGGCGTGATAAGGCATCCGCCCTGATGTTCTTGGAACCGGGTAGGTAGGAGACCACGTAATTAAAACGTGACAAGAACAGAGCCCATCTGGCCTGACGTGGTGTCAATCTCTTGGCCTCAGAAAGGTAGGTCAGATTCTTGTGGTCCGTCAGGATGAGGACCGGAACCACCGAACCCTCGAGCAAGTGCCTCCATTCTTTAAGAGCCTGCACGATGGCCAATAACTCCCTGTCACCAATCTGATAGTTGCACTCCGCGGAAGACAGTTTCCGGGAGTAAAACCCACAAGGAAGCAGAGGACCCTCTGGTGTTCTACGCTGAGACAGAAGGGCGCCTACTCCCGTCTCAGACGCGTCCACCTCGAGGACAAAGGGCAACCCAGGGTTGGGATGCGACAGGATCGGAGCCGACACAAAGGCGGACTTTAGAGCCTCAAAAGCTCGGATGGCCTCGAGCGGCCAGACCTGGGAATTACTGCCCTTCCTGGTCAGATCCGTGAGAGGCTTGGCTAGCATGGAAAGTCCCTGATGAACTTCCGATAATAATTGGCGAAGCCCAAAAAGCACTGCAGGGAGCGAAGACCACTGGGCTGGGGCCACTGTAAGACAGCCGAAACCTTCTCAGGATCCATGGAGAACCCCTCAGCGGAAATGATGTAACCTAAGAAGGTTACCTGGGATCGGTGAAATTCGCATTTCTCAAGCTTACCGAACAGCTTGTTCTCTCGTAACCGTTGCAACACTCGTCTGACATCCAGAATGTGGGTCTCCATGGATTCAGAATATACCAAGATGTCATCCAAATAGACCACCACACACTGCTGCAACAGGTCACGGAAAACATCGTTGATGAATTCCTGAAAGACTGCGGGCGCATTGCACAACCCAAAGGGCATAACCAAGGATTCATAATGACCGGTCCTGGTGTTAAACGCGGTCTTCCACTCATCGCCCGCCTTGATCCTTACGAGGTTATATGCCGCCCTCAGGTCGAGTTTGGTAAAGACCGTGGCCCCTTTGAGGCGATCGAACAGCTCGGAAATCAAGGGTATCGGGTAAGCGTTCTTGATCGTGATGCGATTGAGACCCCTGTAATCGATGCAAGGCCTCAACTCACCGCCCTTCTTTTTCACAAAGAAAAATCCAGCCCCTGCCGGGGACGAGGATTTGCGAATGTGTCCGCGTTAAAGCGCCTCCCTCACGTACTCCTCCATGGCCTCATTCTCCGCTACCGACAGTGGATAGACTTTACCATGAGGAGGAACGGCACCAGATTGTAACTCTATGGCACAATCGTATGGGCGGTGCGGAGGTAGGGCAACCGCACGCACCTAATCGAATACATCCCGGTACTCCTCGTATTCAGGAGGAAACAGAGAGTCCGAGGAAGTACACAGCAACTTGACAGGCCCATGGATGCAACTAGCCCCACACTGCGGTGACCACGAGAGGATCTCGGCCGATCTCCAATCGAAAGTCGGATTATGCTTCTGGAGCCAGGGGTACCCCAAGACCACCGAGTAGTGTGGAGACGAAATAACCTGGAAGCAGACCGACTCTCTGTGAACGGCTCCAATGGCTATCCCCACTGGAAGGGTCTCATGAGTCACGTGTGGCGGCAGAAGGGGTCTGCCGTCTATCGCCTCAAGAGCCAGTGGAGAACCTCGAGCCTGCAGAGGAATGGAATTGGCGGCAGCGAACACACTATCAATGAACAAACCACCAGCACCAGAGTCCACCAACGCCTGGGTCGTCACGAGCCCCCGACCCAGGAGAGGACAACAGTGATCAGTGGTTTGTCAACACGGGAAACCGGGGACGAGGAGACTCCACCCAAGATCTGCCCCCGACAGGATCTCAGGTGCGAGCGTTTCCCGGACGGTTCGGACATGCCAACCGAAAATGCCCACCGAGACCACAGTACATGCATCGGCCCTCGCGTCTCCGGAGTACCCTCTCCCCCTCGGACAGGCGAGCAAACCCCAGTTGCATGGGTTCACCCCCAGACAAGTCATCCCCAGGAGGCGTGGGAGGAGAGGGAGGCACGGGTGGGACAGCAAAGGTAGGCGCCAATCTGTTAGGAGGCCTCCGCAGACTCTCCTTAAAGGAAGGTCTCTCCCTGAGTCTGGTGTCAATCAAAATCAGGAAAGAAATAAGAGACTCGAGCTCCACTGGTAGGTCCTTAGCTGCAACCTCATCCTTCAAGGCATCCGAGAGACCATAAGAGAAAGCAGCGACCAGAGCCTCATTATTCCAGCCCACCTCTGCTGCCAGGGTACGAAACTCAATGGCGTATTCAGCTACGGATCGTGAACCCTGTCTGATGGACATAAGGAGCTTCGCAGCAGAGGCAGCACGAGCCGGCACATCGAATACCTTCCGAAGAGAAGCAACAAAACCGGAAAACTCGGCAACCACCGGATTGTTGTTCTCCCATAAAGGGCTGGCCCAGGCCAAGGCCTTGTCCGAGAGCAGCGAGATTAAGAAGCCCACCTTTGATCTCTCAGTAGGAAAGGCATGTGGCAGCAACTCGAAATAAATGCCCACCTGGTTAAGGAAACCTCGGCACTGAGTTGGCTCTCCCCCCAAAGCGCTGTGGAAGGGGGGCAGAACCGGACATACCCCGAAACACCGCAGGCGCAACAACAGGTGTCGGGGTAGACTCTGGCGCAACAACCGGAGCGGCAGTAGGAGCGGGACCAGGAGCGACAACCGACCCATCGGCAACGGGAGCGAAATGAGCCGTGCGTTCAAGCAGGGTTTGCAACGCCACGGCGAACCGACCCAACAGGTGATCCTGCTGATCGAGTCTGGCAACCAGCGTGGGTAGCGAGGATGGCCCTGTACCGTCAGAATTCATGGCTTGGTCCTAATGTTACGGAAACATTAACCAGACGTACAACAACAGATAAGTGAAAATAAGAAGGATTTATTGAAAATCAAGCTGTAAAGCAAAAGTCCAAACGGATGGCGAAACCGAAGGAGAGTCTTTGCGAAGCCAGAGGTCAGGAACCAGGAGGGTAGTCAGACGAAGCCAGGATCAGGAACCAGCAGGGTAGTCAGACGAAGCCAGGATCAGGAACCAGCAGGGTAGTCAGACGAAGCCAAGATCAGGAACCAGCAGGGTAGTCAGACGAAGCCAGGATCAGGAACCAGAAGCAGCAGCAGTCTTAGAAGCATGTGAACACAGGAGGACCAATCAAGGAACTGAAGCCACAGAACTCCTATATATATGAGCTAGGCATCCAGCTCCTCCCAGTGGGAAGGAGGAGCCGCAGGGTGGGAGGCTACAAGAAACCCAGAAACCAAGATGGCCGCCAGCACATGTCAAACGAAGGAGAACAGCAAGAAGGTAAGACCATGACAGACACCCTATTATGGGATACACTGACTGAGAGTGGCACAAACCAGTACAGACCCCCTCAAGCACAAACCCCGCACAAACCCCTCAAGCACAAACCCCCTAGCACAAACCCCACAGTACAGGCCCCCTAGCACAAACCCCATAGTACAGACCCCCTAGCACTAATCTCACAGTACAGGCCCCCTAGCACAAACCCCACAGTACAGACCCCCTAGCACTAATCCCACAGTACAGACCCCCTAGCACTAATCTCACAGTACAGGCCCCCTAGCACAAACCCCACAGTACAGACCCCCTAGCACTAATCCCACAGTACAGGCCCCCTAGCACAAACCCTACAGTACAGGCCCCTTAGCACTAATCCCACAGTACAGGCCCCCTAGCACAAACCCCACAGTACAGGCCCCCTTTAAATGCAGTGACCAGCGTACATGCCCTCTTTCAATGCAGTGACCAGAGTACATGCCCCCTTTCAATGTAGTGACCAGCATACATGCCCCCTTCAATGTAGTGACCAGTATACATGCCCCCTTCAATGTAGTGACCAGCATACATGCCCTCCTTCAATGTATTGACCAGTATACATGCCCCCTTCAATGTAGTGACCAGCATACATGCCCCCTTCAATGTAGTGACCAGTATACATGCCCCCTTCAATGTAGTGACCAGCGTACATGCCCCTTTCAATGTAGTGACCAGTATACATGCCCCCTTCAATGTAGTGACCAGTATACATGCCCCCTTCAATGTAGTGACCAGTATACATGCCCCCTTCAATGCAGTGACCAGTATACATGCCCCCTTCAATGCAGTGACCAGTATACATGCCCCCTTCAATGTAATGACCAGTATACATGCCCCTTTCAATGCAGAGACCAGCGTGCGTGCGTGCCCCCCCCCCCCCCCCTGAGACTTCACTTACCTCTGGTGCCGCTGTCATGGACGTCTTTTTCCTCCGAGTCCTCGTCCTGCATGCGCGCCGTCCGCCACCGTCCCAACTCCCTGGCGTGCTGCTAGGGAGTCGACTTCTTCTTCCTCCATGCGCGCCGCGACTCGGTCAGACCGGTGTCCTCCGACAGGACACCGGACGTCTTCTTCCTCCATGCGCGCCGCCCGCTGCCCTTCCGCTGCCCTCTTCTCTGACGTTGGAACGGTGCATGACTAACGCACGCACCTCCCCCCATGCGGCGTCACCCGGGATGTCCTTTATGATTGGTCCAGGCTGGAGACTGGACCAATCACAGCCAGGACATCCGGAAAGTGGGGAGTGTCGGGGTGCATTGCTCTGCGCCCCGATGACCCCCAGAAGGCCGCCAATCGGCGACTCTGCTGAAAGCACATGGGGTGCAAAACCCCACCCCCCTCATAGCCACCAGTTAGTCCGGCGCCCCTAGTGGGCTGAAAATTGTATTGGCACCTCCCCTCCTCTACACCTCATCCAATCTGAGAACACTTTGCATTCATTAGGAAAAAGCAAAGTGTTCTCTGAAAAGCACTTGTGCTGGATGACCCCCTGTGCTCACTAAACAGTAGGGCAGCCACTTGGCATGGGACCCAGAAACCAGCAGCAATCACTGTAGTAGCATTGCCAGGTATGGCACATGCATACTTACATTGATCCAAGAAAATATATCTATAGCTGAAATTCTGCTTTAAACCCCCTGTCAGGTTTTACTGCTATTCACGACTCTAGTACAGAAATTTCACCTCACTAAACTGCCCTAGTGACAATGGTTTCTCTTTATGAAAAGGTTTTTCTTTAGTAGAGTAAAAAGTATGACATAATGAAAGGCGAGGTGATTGAGAGATGTGTCACCTCGCATACTTTCATATGTGGGGAAACTAGGATTGAATCCGGTCCAGGTTTTTTGGGTCAACTTGTCAGTGTGGGATCCAAACTGGGTTTTGCTTCCAACTTGTGACTAGCAGCAGGTGAGATAAATAAGATAGGGCTAGAACAAGAAGTTGCTATGGCCTGGGACTCAGGCAGCTACCCTGAGATAGAGCTACAAGTGGAAATTACTCTGTAAGAGAACGAAAAAAGGTTTGTGAAACACCAGTTTTCTTTTTTTTTTTTTTTTTTTAATGACTTGGAGAAGCCCTACACCTGAGAGAGAAGGGGGGGGGGGATATGTGACATAATGAAAGGTGAGGTGATTGACTGAAGCTATGTGTCACTTCACATGCTTTCATGTGTGGAAAACTAAGGTGTAATTCAGTCCAGGTTTTCCAGGTCACCTTGGCAGTGTGGGATCTGAACCAAATTTTGCTTCCCACTTGTGACTAGCGGCAAGCAAGATAGAAAAGCAAGGGCTTGAACAAGAGGTTGCTCTGGCCTGGGACTCAGGAAGCTTCACTATAATGTCAAAAGTATTAAGACACTTGCCTTTACACGCACATAAGCTTTAACGGCATCCCAGTCCTAGTCCAAAGGGTGCAATATTACGTTTTCCCACCCTCTGCAGCTATAACAGCTTCAACTCCTCTAGGAAGACTGTCCACAAGGTTTAGGAGTGCATCTATGGAAATGTTTGACCTTTCTTCCAGAAGCCCATTTGTGAGGTCAGGACCTGATGTGAACGAGAAGGCCTGGCTCACAGTCTCCACTCCAATTCATCCCAAAGGTGTTCTATCGGATTAAGGTCAGGACTCTGTTCAGGCCAGTCTAGTTCCTCCACCCCAAACTTGCTCATCTATGTTTTTATGGACCTTGCATTGTGCACTGGTGTGCAGTCATGTTGGAACAGGAAGGGGCCATCTCCAAACTATTTCCACAAAGTTGAGAGCATGAAATTGTCCAAAATGTCTTGGTATGCTGATGCCTTAAGAGTTCCCTTCACTGGAACTAAGGGGCCTAGCCTAACCCCTGAAAAGCAACCCCACACCATAATCCCCCCTCCACCAAATGATTTGGACAAGTTCACAAAGCAAGGTCCTTAAAGACATATATGAGTGAGATTGGGGTGGAAGAACTTTACTGGCCTGCACAAAGTCCTTATCTCAACCCAACAGAACACCTTTGGGATGAATTAGAGCGGAGACTGCGAGCCAGGCCTCCGTATCCAACATCGGTGCCTAATGTCACAAATGCACTTCTGAAAGAATGGTCAAACATTCCCATAGACACACTCCTAAACCTTGTGGACAGCCTTACCAGAAGAGTTGAAGCTGTTATAGCTGCAAAAGGTGGGCCACTCAATATTGAACCCTAGGAACTAAGACTGGGATGCCATTAAAGTTCACGTGTGTGTAAAGGCAGACGTCCCAATACTTTTGACAATATAGTGTACCTTGAGATAGAGTTACATGTGGAACTCACTCTGTAAGACAAAGAAAAAGGGTTTGCAAAATGCTTGTTTTTTGTTGGTGACCAGGAGAAACCCTTCACCTGTGAGGGAGGAATCTGTACTGTTTAGTGTCTGGATGGCAAGGATTTATTTTCGGTTTTGTTTTGTTTATTTTGTGTACAACCTTTTAAAAAGAACTGACTACAAATCAGAACTTTTAGGAAAAACATGCTATTGGAGTGTCTTTTTCCCAGGGAAGGTGATCCCCACTTGAGCAAACCCTCAAAAAGGATAAAAGGATAAACTCCTGTTAGATTTTTAATTTCTTCCAGTTCTTCTGTTGCAGATTTTCCTTCACTTCCTGTCTCAGGAAACTCTTGTCAGCAGGATAAGTGATAAATCTTTCTATCGGAATTCTGGATGGCAGGAGTTGTACTCCTCCCCCAGTCTATCCAAAACTAGAGAAAAATAGTTATGACTTGTGGTTGTAAAGGTTCAGAAAACATTTTTAAAATAATAAAGATGTTATACTTACCAGCTCTGTGCAATGATTTGTGCACAGAGCAGCCCCAAACCTCCTTTTCTGGGGTCCCCCAGCTCTTTAGACTCCTCCTACCTTCTGAGTGCCCCCATAGCAAGCCGCTTCTCTATTGACATACACAGTCTTGACCCCGCCCCGCTCCCTCCTCACAGGATTTGATTGACAGCAGCAGGAGCCAATGGTTTCGGCTGCTGCCTCCATGTCCATTGAGGAGAGAGAGAGACAGAGGAGTTGCTGCTCTTGGGCTCAACACTGGATTTAAATCAAGTTTGGGTAAGTACTTAGGGGGGCCTTCATGGATACTGGCTATGGAAGGTTTTTTACCTTAGTGCAGAGAATTCATTAAAGTAAAAAACCTTGTGCTTTTACAACCACTTTAATCTCTACTTGAAGAGAAGTTGATGCCAAGTACATAGCCCAGGCCTAACCTCCAAGAAGCTCCACAGAGACCCAGAAATCAATTGAAAGTCTTTAACAGGCACTTGGTGTTTGCAGTTCAGCACTATTGTAACCTTAGTTTAGGTCTGGTCAGGGAGCCCACCCTTCCTGAAAGGCATAGGGACGCATGTGATGCCCAGCAGCAGCGCAATGGCAGCTGAAGGCATCCAATGCACCCTTGCACCCAATTAAACCAACTGTACAAAAAAGTGCCAACCAACCCAACCTATAACTAGCCTTTGCAGTAAGGTGCACATGGAAGGGCAACACATATAAAAAAAAACAAATAAAAGATTTCCCAGTACACTTACCAGCCAGCCTGCAAAACCAAATTATCCCTGTTTAACGATTCTCATTAAATACAGAGGGTATTGTTTGCACACATTTGCAAATATATGCATAAGCATATATGCATAAGCCGTAGTGCCCCCATCAAAGCTCCTCTGTATACTGCAGTCCTAACTCTATAATTTTAAGAGTCTCCCAGTTGGAGCACATAAGACAGTGGATAGATCCAGGGCAAGTAGGTCTGGATGGAGCCCACCCCTACTGAAAGGCACAGGGATGCACATGACGCCCAGCTCATAGTACAATGGTAGCTGAAGGTATCCAATGCATCCCTGCATCCAATTTAATCAACTGTACAGAAAAGTGGCAACCACCAACCTATAACTAGCCTTTGCAGTAAGGTGTTGTAAGTAAAGTGCTGGGTTTCACGTGCATCCCTGTGCATTTAACTACTTTCCAGCCATGCTATAGCCAAATGATGGCTACAGCATGGCTGGCTAGTTTTGGGCGCCGCCTTATGTTCGTATCCGAAAGGACGCTGCTGATCGCATATTGAGATAAAGAGCCAATCAGTGGCTCTTTACTACGTGATCAGCTGTGTCCAATCACAGCTAATCACAGATGTCAATAGAAGCCAGTTATCGGAATTCATTTCCTCATCCTGACAGCATAAGGAGAGGAGAAGACCAGTGACCTGATTATCAGTGCAGTCCCAACAGTGCCCACCATTGCCGACAATCTGTGCCCACAAGTGCTGCCAATCAGTGCTCATCAGAGCTGCCAATCAGTGCCTATCAGTGCTTCCTCATCAGTGTTACCTATTAGTGCCGCCTACCAGTGCCCATCAGTGCTGCCTGTCAGTGCCCATTAGTACCACCTACCAGTGCCCACTAGTGCCATCTATCAGTGCTCATCAGTGATGCCTATCAATGTCAATCAGTGACGCCTATCAGTGCCACCTATCAGTGCCGATAAGTGCTGCCTATTAGTGCAGCCTCATCAGTGCCTCCTCATCAATGCCCACCAGTGCACCTCATCAATGTCCATCAGTGCAGCCTATCAGTGCAGCCTCATCAGCTCACATCAGTTACCTGTTTGCAAAATTTTATAACAAATGTTTTTTTTTCAAATTTTCTGTCTTTATTTGTTTATTTAGCAAAAAATCCAGTGGTGATTAAATACCACAAAAAGAAAGCTCTATTTGTGTGAAAAAAAATGGTAACATTTTTGTTTGGGTACAGTGTTGCATGACATTCAAAATGTGACAGCACTGAAAGCTGAAAATAGGCCTGGGCAGGAAGGGGGTAAAAGTGCCCAGGAGGCAAGTGGTAAGGAGGGTTGGGTTTCCTCTAGGCACCTACCCTTAATCTATCCATTGCTATATGTGCTCCAATTTGGGAGACTGAAAATGATTGAGTTAGGGCCACGATTTACAGAGAGGAGCTTTGATGCGGGCACATATTTGCAAATGTGTGCAATCAAAACGTGAATTGTTAGACAGGGTCAATTTGATTGCTTTGCAGGCTGGCTGGTAAGTGCGAGGAAGAGCAGTGTTGTCACCCTAGACTGCTGATTTGGAATGCAAAAACCTCCCCTTCTCCTCATCCCTATGCCATAGGTGAAAATGTTCTGTCGTTTGCAGAGGTAAATCAGGCAGGGCTGATAAGACATTTTGGAATTTAAGTGCAAGCGAGGCACTGTGCTATCCGCTCACTACAGGAAGTTATCAGCTGGCTTGATTTCTGATAGGACCATTAGGTATGTTTTTGCACTTATCAAACAGATTTTTACAAAATTCTTTCAATGGAATATTTAGCAGACTAAAATAAAGCAAATACAAAAAGTTGATTATTAGGGTTTGCATATACTTTTTAGCCACCTAACATACCATCTGCTAAATGTATGTAGCTCATTAACAGTACTAAAAAGCAAAGTGTGGGACATATTTAAATGTGTTTAGAGTAAAATAAAGATGCAGACTACAGGTAAAGTGAAGAAACCTTTTTCTTTACATGGTTATACTTTCTATAACAACATATAATTTGCACTTTATTAACTCAATACCCAGAATGCAAAGGTAGAACATTTCATTTACAATTAACTTCTATATATAAATGTGCCTAAATAGAAGATAATTTGCTGCTTTTAATTCATAGAAAGGAAACTTAATATTTAAAGATGCCCTAAGTAGAGTAGGATACAGTAATAGAGGTTAAGTAATTTTTCACGCTTTCTGGGTCTGTACTTTTCATATAATTAACGCATGACATTTTGATGCGTTAACAGATGTTAATAGTGGAAGACAAATACCTGTGTATATTAAGGATAGCAGCAAAGTGGTCAGTTTACCTGCTCTGGAAACAAAGAAAATAAGCAAGAATAGCTACAAATGCTATTACCTCTAAAATACCTTATATATTTCTAAATGTTCTATGCAAGAATAAGAACATAGCAAAGCCAGACCCTCCCCTGATTGCCCTGGTCCACCAATGACCATTCCAGTCCAACTAATTAAACTCTGTCAAATTAGGATTGATATATTTTTGGCTGCTGATGAGTCTCATAATTAATGTGCTGTCCTGTAATTTTCTTGTGCACTGTTGTAGCTCTCCACAATTCTCTCCACAATGTCTTTCGGGTCATCTCTGTATTCTCAGAAATGGTCAGCAACAGTTAAGCAGAAGTAAAAATTCTCAATTCAGATTTACAACTGGAACCGGTAAACCGTTAATTTTACCAAGAAAACAACACAGTCATGATAAAGTCAGGAAGATCACAAAGTTTGCCTCATAGTATGTGTAGTGCCCTACATGAGTATATAAGGTCTTTTTCAAATTACAAAATGTTGGCTCTAACGACAGACACCTACAGCCACATCCCTGTATCAAATACAGAAAAGGAAGGATCAGGGGTGGTTATTAACAATCTAGTCCATATGGACCGGAAAGCTGGTAAAAACCATCACCATGTCTAAATTGGGATTTTAAAGGCTGGGGGGTAGGCTGTAGTAATCATACAAATTAATAATATAAAAATTGTACTTTATTAAGTTGCATTAACAATACATGTTAAAAACATAATGTGCAAGTTTATAAAAAATACATATACAATGCATAAAGGATGTATAGTGACAAACACATGGAATGGAATAGTAAGACTCGATGAGTCCTACATGTTTCGCCGAGCAAAAAAGCTCTTGTATTGGCTTCTTCAAGGACCAAATAATTGGGTCACACCATGCATGCCGAACAGAGCAAAATCCCATGGCAGAGCAACATAGACAGGGATATTATCCCAAAGAGATGGACAACCCAAAAACCAGTGTCCAAGACAGGGATACCCAAATGGCGAGCACTGGTCCGGGTCTATAATCCTTGGAGGATGTCACCATAACCATGGAGTGGGGAGAGGGCAAATAACTGTCCCTGGTTGCTACATACAGGTAGTCAAAAGGAGAGCCTTGCAAAAAAATCCTTGCTCCATAGTCCAACGTGTAAACGGAGCCATGTCCGTACATGAGAGAGTGGGATAACCTTTATGGAAAGACCCATGTCAACCACTGCAGCCAGATTACCCTCAAATGTGGGGATAGTGAGTCTGCTTCCTTAAGCCTATGCTATTGAACATATTCTCTTCCTCTATACTCAAAGCCCCCCTCCCCCCATATTTTTTAAAACAAAAAAACGAAAACCATTTTCCTGCCGTCTTCTAGCTGGTCCAGTTACATTACTGGTCGCTACGTTTGTATTTTGTTGGTGGGTCTTCCTCTAGAATGAGCGGCACTCACATAATTACTTCTTGATCCTTCCAGTTTCCTATGTATGCAGCTAATTCCTGTATTGAGCCAACAATGTTCCATTGCTTTAATAGTTCCTCAGCATTGCCGGCATCTGGAAGCTCCTCCAGAAAATTAATCATTTGTGGTAGTGGGGCACTTCCTCTGATGCATTCATTCTGAAGGAAACTCCTGCCCTTGCAGTTCCTACTCTACTCTTTATTATGCTGGACTTGCTGATAGTCTCCATCCACTATCCACAGAGTTAGGCACATTACCTGGAGGGTTTGTGGTCCCATGACCACATCTAAACACATTAAAA
The DNA here is from genome assembly GCF_965119305.1 of Pelophylax lessonae. Classification (NCBI taxonomy): domain Eukaryota; kingdom Metazoa; phylum Chordata; class Amphibia; order Anura; family Ranidae; genus Pelophylax; species Pelophylax lessonae. Next base: position 537,760,733 of record NC_138769.1, read on the forward strand.
AGTTATTTATCTTGTAATTTATAAGAAGTTAGTTAAGTGCAGCTGGGATGTTTCTTGCTTTTTTCATTTACTTTAAGGAGATATGATCGTGCTCCATCCCATATTATAGAACAGTATAACAGTGGAACACATATGCAAAGTGGAACCACAACTACTGTCACTGAATTATGCAGGTCTCGTTTTTTTCCACATGATGGTAATAGTGGATATGTTTATTATTGAGTATGAACTTAGAACGCAGAACGCTGGGAGATGTAGTTTATACAGTAATCAGTGATATTATTATTGCTTGGTGAAAGAACTACTAGACCTAAAAGCACTTGAGAGCAGAAGGAGCAAACCAGGGAGGAGGGTATAAATAGAAAGCCCCAGAAAACAACAAGGGTTGTTGGAGATTGCCGCCAATCGTAGAGGAGAGCTGCTAAAGGAGTCCAAAGCACTGTTGGTGGTTCACTGCTGGAAATAGCCATTGGGCCCATACTTCACTGAGAGCCGCCCAACTCCTTCACAGACTGCTGGACTGAGGTGGATGGAGTTCTGCACCGTTGGTTGCTCCAGCGATAACCTGAACTGTCAACTCATTGTTTGGGATTCCGCCTGTACTGCAATGCCTAGCAATTAAGATCAACCGCTGCTCAGGCCTGCTGCAGGAAAGAGTGACGTCTCCTACCACTACAGTCTGATAGTGGGGCCCCTCTAATGTCTAGGCCAGTTGCTGAAGAGACTCTAAGAGAGAGTGATGAGAGGGTTTTGGACCCACAGTTATTTTGGATGCTGACATTACTTATATATTTCTTCTTTCAAGGAATTTGTACTTCATATTCAGCACACACAATTGCCTTAATGCTCTGCTATTTTGCTGGACTAGGTCAAAACTGGCCTCCCCTTTCTGCTTCGATATCCAACTTATTGCGAAAGTGTCCTTAAGATTCCTACTATCCTTCATCCCATCCCATTGGGTGCAGGATGATAACTACTTATACCACAGGCATATAATATTCATGCACACCAACATCTTCATGGGCCTCAATTTTGCTAGAAAAAGATTAACTCTAAGGCCTGTATTTAGGTTACTTGAGGGCAGATCTGCATATGAACCTAAAGTGGAATTCCACCCAAAAGTGGAACTACCGCTTATATGCTTCCTCCCCCCACCCCACATTTGGCACCTTTCAGGGGGGAACGGGTACCTTTTTTTCAACAAGTACCCTTCCCCACTTCCGGGAGCCTCCCCCTCCTCTTTCCTCTGACACAGGGCCAATTAAAAAGGGCAGCGCGGTTCACGGATGTGCCATAACTGTCAGTGCAAACCAACTGTTCGCTTCCCACAACCACCAAATGCACAATATATATATATATATATATATATATATATATATATATATATATATATATATATATATATATATATATATATATATATATATATATACATACACAGTATCTCACAAAAGTAAGTACACTCCTCACATTTTTTTAAATATTTTATTATAACTTTTCATTTGACAACACTGAAGAAATGACACTTTGCTACAATGTAAAGTAGTTAATGTAAAGCTTGTATAACAATGTAAATTTTCTGTCCCCTCAAAATAACTCAACACACAGCCATTAATGTCTAAACCACTGGCAACAAAAGTAAGTACACCCCTAAATGAAAATGTCCAAAATTGGGCCCAATTAGTCATTTTCCCTCCCTGGTGTCATGTGACCCATTATTGTTACAAGGTCCCAGGTGTGAATGGGGAGCAGGTGTGTTAAATTTGGTGTTATCGCTATCACTCTCTCATACTGGTCACTGGAAGTTCAACATGGCACCTCATGGCAAAGCACTCTCTGAGGATCTGAAAAAAGGAATTGTTGGTCTACATAAAGATGGCCTAGGCTATCAGAAGATTGCCAAGACCCTGAAACTGAGCGCCAGCATGATGGCAAAGACCATACAGTGGTTTAACAGGACAGGTTCCACTCAGAACAAGCCTCGCCATGGTCGACCAAAGGACTTGAGTGCACGTGCTCAGCGTCATATCCAGAGGTTGTCTTTGGGAAATAGACGTATGAGTGCTGCCAGCATTGCTGCAGAGGTTGAAGGGGTGGGGGGTCAGCCCGTCAGTGCTCAGGCCATATGTTGCACACTTTATCAAACTGGTCTGCATGGCTGTTGTCCCAGAAGGAAGCCTCTGCTAAAGATGATGCACAAGAAAGCCTGGAAACAATTTGCTGAAGAGAAGCAGACTAAGGACATGGATTACTGAAACCATGTCCTGTGATCTACTGAGACCAAGATAAACTTATTTGGTTCAAATGGTGTCAAGCGTGTGTGACGGCAACCAGGTGAGAAGTGCAAAGACAAGTGTGTGTTGCCTACAGTCAAGCATGGTGATGGAAATTCATGGTCTGGGACTGCATGATTGCTGCTGGCACTTGGGAGCTACAGTTCATTAATGGAACCATAGATGCCAACATGTACTGTGACATAATAAAACAGAGCATGATCCCCACCCTTCGGAGACTGGTCCACAGGGCAGTATTCCAACATGATAAAGACCCCAAACACACCTCCAAGAAGATCACTGCCTTGCTAAAGAAGCTACAGGGAAAGGTGATGGTATTTATTGGTTGAACTAGATGGACTTGTGGCTTTTTCAGCCAGACTAACTATGTAACTATTTAATTAGGTGGATGTGAGGGAATAACACCGACATAACAAGTAAAAGTAACTTTCCTCTAGAGTAGACTGTAGAACAGCACACAAATAAGGTAACTAATGGCAATACCTGACACCTGAAAACATGACAGATGTCCTAATTCCTCTGCACTCTATCTAAAATGGAAAAAAAAAAAAAAGCTTTCAGTTATACTTTAAGTCTCAGTGCCGGATGCTCAGTGCTTACTATACTGTTAGGATGAATTCTTAAAAGAGTTTTGCAGAACGCTGCAGCCCACACATATGACCCATAAGTTATTAGTGTTCTTTTTTTTTTTACAGTGCACATGTCCAATTGTCCATTGTTTTTGGCCAAAGGTCAGCTTTAAAGTTCAAATTTGACTTAAATGACCTTTCGAATTTCTTTAAAGTTCTAAACTTAAATGTGTCTACTAATTAATTAAAAGTTCTGAAATTACTATTGAGAATGCAACCATAATGTACTTGTGTAATAATGTCTCTTTCCGTTGCTAAAGTGTAACAAGTCTGCTAAATTAGGGTTCAGTGATCTGATCAGGGTGAAAATATATATCTTGTATTAAGTACAGAGTTTAATAATTCTGACAATTTTTTCCTTACATTGTGCTTTCAAGGCTGTGACAGCCTTTGAGCCCTGTGTCTACTGTCTGCTGTTTTCTTTGCTGTTTGCTCTTTGATTTCCTCCTCTTTGCCACAGCATGCTACCCCCACCTTTTTTCATCTTCTAAATCTCGAATTTCTAATTTTCTGATACTCAACCTCTGTCTTTCTTTCTTGCTTCTCTTAGCTTTGCTCTTATTCTTTACTATAGTCATTCTAACTAGCTCTGTTCTCTTACCTTCTTCCTAAGGCCTGTTTCACACAGGCTTCAGCTTGTATATAAGCAGTGTGAACAGAAAGCTTTGATAAAGCATTTGCTTTTGCTTTCATCAAGCTTTGTTGAAGCTTTTAAAGTCTCATTCAGCTCCAGTTGGTAAATGTTGAAAATAGAATCTAATGAACGTGTTGATCACCACTTTAAGCAAGCTGCTAGCAGGCTCCAGTAGGCTTCAGCAGGCTTTCAACCAGCGTCAAGAAGTTCTGAATCCTGCCAGCAGCTTGTTTAACCACTTTAACACCGGAGGATTTTGCTGTCTTCCGTCCAGGCCACTTTTTGCGATTCGGCGCTGTGCGACTTCAACTGACAATTGCGTGGTCGTGCGACGCCGTACCCAAACGAAATTTACGTCCTTTTTTATCCACAAACAGAGCTTTCTTTTGGTGGTATTTGATCACCTGTGCGATTTTTACTTTTTGCGCTATAAACAAAAAAAGAGCGTTTATTTTGAAAAAATAACAATATTTTTAACATTTTTTTTATATGAAATTCCCCCCAAAAAAGATGTAAAAACCAATTTTTTTAAAAATTTTTGGCCAATTTGTTTTCTGCTACCTATGTTTGGTAAAAAAAATCGCAATAAGCGTATTTTGATTGGTTTGCGCAAAAGTTATTGCGTTTACTAACAAAGGGAAAGATTTCTGTCATTTTTGGTGTTTTTTTTTAACGCGTAATGGCTGCGACCTGCGATTTGTTTTGCGGGACTGCGACAGTGTGGCGGACAGATCGGACCCTTGACTGACATTTTTGACACTTTTGGGGGTACCAGTGACATTACTGCAGTAATCAGTGCTATATATATATGCACTGTTACTGTAAAAATGACACTGGCAGGGAAGGGGTTAATTTTATTGGAGAGGAAGGGGTTAATGTATGCCTGGTGCTTACTGACGTGTAGGGGGGGAGGTGACTGAGTGAGTCATGGACAGATCGGATGTCCAGCTATGCTGAACAGTCCGATCTGTCACTCCCTGTCACTATGGAGATCCGCCTGTCACTGGCGGATCTCCAGACTCGATCCCCGACGATCGGGTAAGAGCAGCGGCGATCGCCGCTGCTCCTCCCCTGGCCCGACTCCCGCTGTGAATGAAAACAGCGGGAGCGAGCCTCCGGCGGCGCGCAAGCGCCGCCCAGAAGGGGGAGTGTCTGACGACGTAGTACTACGTCGTCAGACGATAACGAGCCACTTTGCCGCAGTAATATTACTGTGAGCAGTCGTAAAGTGGTTAAAGTGGCATTCAACACTCCCATAAAGATATGCATTCAACATGTACATACTGGAGCTGAATGGTACTTTAAAAGCTTCAACAAAGCTTGCCGAAATTTCTGCAAATGTTTTGTCAAAGCTTGCTGTTCACACTTATACAAGCTGAAGCCCATGTGAAACAGGCCTTAAAGTGTTACTAAACCCTGCATTCACTATATCTGGTCTCCCACAGTACACAGAACATGGAAATGCAATAGTTTTAGTGAATATAAACCTCTAAATACCTTTTCTCATCAGCAGTACTGTATATAGCTGTCTTGTGACTTCTATCAGTGTCCAGCCAAGTACTGGTTAAAGCTTGTAGGAGGAGTTTACTGACTGTCATATGAGACTGCAGGACCCCTGACCTTTTGTCTGGACAGTGCTAATTGGCCCTGTGCTGATCACATGCATCCTCACAAGGAAAAAAAATCTCTCTAAAAATATGCACCAAACTGAGCATGTGCAGCCTGCCTACGTAGACTCTGTGTTCTCAGAAAATGATTAGGGGACAGGAAGGGAAGATGTAAGAAGTCAGGATCAAACAGTCTTTTTACACAATGCAGAGAATTAACCCCTTAGGTTCCACAGTGAGTATAAAAAACATGCTTTACTGCATATACAGACTAATGTTACTGCTATGGGTTTAGTAACATTTTAAGATTTCTAGCACTCGTGAAGTAGGCTTGTTCTTTTATGCAGTCATTCTTCACATGCCCTCCCATGTGCTAACTAGACCAAATGGCAACCTTCTGCTGGTCTTTTACTTATGATTTTCTGGGGTTTTGAGCACTCATAAGGCATTCCAATAGTCAGGGCCGGCCCTACCTTGGGTCCCGCTGGGTCCATTGAACCCAGGCAGAACTTTGAGAGGGGTAGCAATTTGACATCCAAGATTTTTTTCCAGCAGTTTTGTGTGTCATCAGCTTGCGACACGTTTCAGGTGGAATTTCCCCATCTCATACTGCCGCCCTTAGTGCAAATTGATGAGAATGAGGAGGTGGAGTGTCTGCTCCGGTGAACACCCCTCGCATGATTGTGGTGTGCTCAATAATGTCAGACATCAGTGCACTCCCTCTCACTCAGGGCAGGCTGGATCTTCTAGGGCGGTGGCTGCGGTGGACACAGGAGTGACAGGAGGACAGACAGTGGGTGTTTGGTGGACTGGTACAGTGGTGAGGTATGGAAGAAAATAACAGTATATATAATATTTTCCAAATTTTATATTTATTAAAGTTATTACTGTTTTTTTTGTTTTGTTTTTTGTTCCTATACCCCACAAAGAAGCCCCTTAACCCCCCCCCCCACACACACACAATACAGCCCTTTAACCCCCCCCCCCCCCACAATACAGCCCCTAAAAGATTGTTTTGTTTTTTTGTCCCTATACCCCACAAAGAAGCCCCTTAAACCCCCCCCCACACACACAATACAGCCCTTTAACCCCCCCCCCCCTCCTCAATGCAGCCCCTAAAAAATTATGCATATAGACAAGGTATAGCTGCATATAAATCTGACTTCCTGATAAATTTTAGTTTTAATTATCATGGTATAAAATAATGGATGCGGGGGCTTTTTGGTGGGCGTGATTTTTTTTTTTTTTTTTTGGGGGGGGGGTTGGGGCAGCATTTTATTCTTGGTTCTTGGACCCAGGCAGCACAATGTCTTAGGCCAGCCCTGCCTCCCAGTCTAAGACCACCCTTGGAGAACAAAGAAAGATGAACCACTTGGCTTCTGGAACACTCTAAGATATACCCCTCATATCAAATAAATATGTGAGAAAAGTAGCTTAGAAAGGGGGGGAATATGCCGGCAAAATAACTACTGGAAAACTGAGATAAAAACCTGATTTATACTCAACCACCTAACATAACAAATGTTGTGCATGAATATAACCTATACTCACTGGGCTGCAAAAAATTGATCTTTAATAATTCAAAAAATCACAGGACAAAGAGTCTGTGCAAAAATGCAAATCATTAAAATGGTAACTCGCATCACACACACGTAAAATCATACACTCAACCACCCCTAGCACTCCATATATTCCAATGGGTCCATGTGCATAAATGTGAAATCAAACAACTACTGGAACATATACGCATTCAACAATAAGGCTCCATGTACACGGGACGCTGGAAATGGCCGTTTAGGAGCAGTTGGGCGTTTTTTTTAGAAGCCCCTGAACCCATCTACATTTTATCTTATCTGTCCATGTACACCAGGTCGTTTGCGGGCAGTTGCGTTCAGGGACTGTTTTTAGAACGCAATTATTTGCGTTTGAACGTGTGTTTCCCGGCGTTTCAAACGCAAAAACGCGACCGAACACGATGACCCGCGTTTGGCGTTCGCGTTTTTCCATTTTAAAGGGGAATAATTTTTTTGACCTCTAGGAACGGTTCTAAATGCAAACACCCGCAAACTCCCGCTAAACGCGGGTACAAACGCGACCGAACGGACGTTTCAAACGTCAAAAAAATTCCAGCATTCAAAGGGACTTTTAACAACGTCCCGTGTACATGGACCCTAAGGGGCATATATATGAGGCTGACTTTCACCAAATATTCCCTGGTGATAAATCAATTACTTTCATTTAAAATACTTGCCCCGGGAAGATTCACCTGCAGTGACTGTTTTGTGAACGTCAGGTTAACTGCTTTATAAGTCTGCCCCTTCCTGACAATGTGTGCACACATACACCGAAGCTTCTAAGCTCCCAAACAGACTGGAATTGTGCACCTGCCAGCTCAGATACCTCTGCTGCCACTCTGCATGTCAGCAAATATAAAGGGGATCAAGTCCCTCATTAATGCAAATTATAAAAGTGTATATATATATATATATATATATGCACACAGTATATATGAATTCCTACCCTTAGACGCATTAATTGTAACCTTTTTTATTTATATACACCCCAAATAACCTCATATCTGTCAGCTTTACATATATTTTACTGACCTAAAATATCTATATAAGGAGTTAAAATCTTCCTCCTGTCAGGAGAGGTTCTCTATCAGCAGTTGCAGTAGCTTAGAAGTAAGAGTTCAGTATCTCTGAGGAATTGCAAGTATGTGCTGATTGCAAAGCCTGGGAGAGATAAAACAATTTGCATTTTTATAGTTGCTTTCATCTAAACAGGTCTCTAAGGTGCATTATAATGATATTTTGGAGTTGGAGAGTGGCCACCTCTGCAGAGGTGTATGAGCTGTGTACGGTAAGGCTCATTTGGTAGAATATCCCCAGCACAGGATCTGCTGGGTACTACACCGCTGCAGAGACATGTCACTCATTTCATTTGAAATAATGCCAGAGGGGATTTTTTTTTCCCTCTAAATAATGGTACTATTTCTGTAGATGGATGACTTTTAAATATAGACCCCTATTGCACTCATTATAAAATATTCTAAAGTGTGAGGAATCATATGTCAGAATATTTAACCCGTCACTACCCTAGTAATTTAGGGTTCATGCAGATAGGCAAATAGTCCTGCTTTGTCATTCTAGCTGGTCATTTAAGAAATCTTTTTCCAGTATTGCTACCAATAGAAGGAAAATGTATATAGAAAAAAATGTTCCAGACTAAAGCATATTTATTTTTCTTTTTAATCAGATAAATATTAAGTTACATATTTACAACAAGCTGCTAACAGGTGGAGCCCTGAAGTCTGCTAACTGCCGTTTTTGCCTCTGTGCTATTAAAGCGGTTGTAAATGATATTTTGTTTTTTTAGTTAAAATAATTGCATGGTGTACTTACCAGCTCTGTGCAATACTATTCTCACAGAGAAGCCCAGAATCTATTCTTCTGGGGTCCCCACCAGTACTCTTGGCTCCTCTTCTTTTCTGTGGCAATAACTGCACAGCATGAAGCAGATATCCTACAGGATGACCTGGACAAAATAATGGAGTGGGCAACGACATGGCAAATGAGGTTTAATGTGGAGAAGTGTAAGGTTTTGCACTTGGGGACTAGAAACATAAAAGCACAATACACGTTAGGAGGGGAACCCTTGGGGGAATCAAAAATGGAGAAAGATCTGGGAGTCTTGGTTGATGATAGACTAGGCAACAGCATGCAATGTCAAGCGGCAGCTTCCAAAGCCAGCAGAATATTAGCATGCATAAAGAAAGGGATGTATTCCAGAGATAAGTCTATAATCCTTCCACTTTATAAAACTCTGGTCCGACCGCATCTGGAGGATTCTGTCCAGTTCTGGTCGCCAGTCCTCAAGAGGGATGTGTTGGAGCTGGAGAGAGTCCAGAGAAGGGCAACTAAACTAATTAGGGGATTGGAGGACCTTAATTATGAAGAGCGTCTGCAATCGCTTGATTTATTCTCCCTGGAGAAGAGACGCCTGAGGGGGGACATGATAGCAATTTTTAAATATCTCAATGGGGATCTCAGCTTAGAAAAAAAGCTGTTCAGTCAAAGGGATTGCATGAGGACTCAGGGGCATACAATGCGATTAGAGGAGAAGCGTTTTAACCTCAGGCAACGTGGGGGGTTCTTTACTGTTAGGGCTACAAGATTGTGGAATTCTCTACCACAAGAGGTGGTTTCTGTGGGTAGTATGGTGGCTTTCAAAAGACTATTAGACGTACATCTCAAGGATCAGAACATTCAGGGGTATGTGAGATGATTACAGCCACACACACCTACACAGGTTGAACTGGATGGACTGTTGTCTTTATTCAACCTCACCTACTATGTAACTATAGGAAGCTGCTTCCTATGGTGGCACACTTGCAGGTTCACGCCTGAGCTGGGCTGTGGGCATCCATTGACACACACAGTGTGCCTTGGCCCCGCCCCTACACTCTGTTCACAGGATTTGATTGATAAATAAATGATTTTTCTGTTGCCAACAATTTTTCACCTGGCTCCTATCATTTTAAAATTGAAGCATATCCAGTAGAATAGTGCTGACAGAGCCACCCACTAATCGAAATTCAAAATTTTCTCAGTGTATGGTCTGCTTAGGGGCTAAGCTACACAAGGAATTTTAATCTTTTTCTACATAAAGATTTACCCACTTACTTTTTTTAGGTTAGAACTACGCAGGAGATTTCATGCTATTATTTTCATGCTACTAAAATTACTTATAATTAAAGCATATGTCTGGGCAAAAAAAAAAACATATGCAGTTCATCTGCCTAATACATACACATTTTCCTAAGTTATATCCCTTTGAAGATATTGCAAGTGCAGAAAAATGACTGTTGATCTGCCAGAAATACATTTAGCTCCTAAAATCGTCCTTAAAAATAACACTGTGTGCCTTTTAGTGGACTAAAATTGCAATAATTGGTGTTTAAACTGAATCTTTTTCATTCCCCTCGTCATCGTGATAACATAGGGACTAAGGTTTGTCAAGCATATAAGAATATGCAGATTTTCAACAGATTCCTCTGGACAAATCCCCTGCTGAGGCTATTGTGTTGCCCCAAAATACGTAAACATTGCTTACATCTGATTGGTATATTTAACAGTCGGGGGGGGGGGGGGGGGCAACAATCTATTGTTATGGTTTATTTACACTACTTTAATAGCCGGGGGCAGTAAATGAAGCAATAGTTCCATAGAGTAAGCTACACGGGCAGCATTAGCAGGTAGTAGACTATAGTAGGGATCAATCTTGTATGAATACCTGGTGTTCCAAACATGTGTAGGGATTAGCTTCCGTCATAGAGATGAGCTTCCATCATAGGGTATAGGGATGAGTTTGGTCATTGTGAAAATATGGTTCCTATCATAGCAGTGTGGAAACATCATTGAGTTGTGGGTTGTTGTGATCACTAGATAGATGATTGACATTGGATTTACATCAAAGGGGTTTTTTTTTTTTTGGAGGAAACAATAAAAAGGGGTACTAATGTACCCCACCCTCCCACAACCCCCCACATCCTCTTGGGGATTTGATATGTGGATTAGAGCCTTGTCCCCTTAACACATGTTGCCTTGCAAAGGGGAGCTTTAGAGCAGGGGAATGACCCTTTTTATGTCAGACCACTCCCTCCTGTATCCCAACACCACAGTCCCAAGAACTATATAGATACTGTATTTAATTTAAGCAAAATGAGCCTTAAGTCTTTAAATTCGCTCTTTTAGTGAGCTGCTGCTGGATGGCCAGAAGTGTCTGGAAGTGGATGTTCCTACACACACGCGTGATGACTCTCTTTCTCCTTGTAGCACAGGCCACGACTTGGCCACAGCACGGTCTAACACTGGGTCACTAGAGCACTAGAGGGAAACAGTCTCACTGCAGCAAGTGCTGCAAAGTGTCTCCTGATAAGGCAGTCAATACTAGCCAGCTCCTGGCTACATATACTAGAAATAGGAATTGACATATTAAAAACAGCCACCCTTTTTATTACCGCAGTATCCATGCACATTTTTTGGACATTAAATGATTTGTTTCCAAATTCAATCAGTTATGTCCAATCCACACATTTATAAAACAAAACATATTCTAGATAAAATGAAAAAAACAACTATTGATTACACTTGACTGTAAGAACTGCAAATTTCAATTATCTGTCTGGTTTCTTAACCACTTCCCTACCAACGCATTGTAAAATGACGCCGGCAGGGATGCTTCCTCCTTTCAGGCGGGCGTCATATGACGTCCGTCCATTCTCGCCGTGCGGGATGTGGTGTGTCCCTCGGGACACAGCCCATCCCCGATTGGTGTAAAGAGCCAATAAAAAATGGCTCTTTACCATATGACCGGCTGTGTCCAATCACAGCCGGCTACATGCATTGTCCTCGTGCACGCCGCTCGTGCGTGCCCCCAGGGGCACGCAGAATGGCAATCGGGGAGGGAGAGTGTCACTCTGACACAGTCCATCCCCGGTCAGGGTAAAGAGCCAATGAAATTAGCTCTTTCTTTACCACGTAACCGGCTGTGTCCAATCACAGCCGGTCACAGAATGTCAACAAAACCACAGTGACTAGCTGTTACCGTGTTCTCCTCCTCACACACCGATCCTGTGTGAGGAAGAGATTGCGGTAACAGCTAGTTACCGATTACAGTGCACACTAAAACACACTGATTGCCCCCCAATTAAGAGGATCTGTCACTAGCTCATCAAAGTACCTGACATTAGCCCATCCCAGTACCTGCCACAAGCCCATCAGAGTACCCGAGTACCTATCACCAGCCCATCAGGTATTCTGATGACAGGTACTTGGGTACTCTGATGGGCTGGTGACAGGTACTCAGGTACTCCGATGACAGGTACTCAGGTACTCCGATGATAGGTACTCGGGTACTCTGAGTACCTGTCAGCAGAGAACCCAAGTACCTGTCACCAGCCCATCAGAGTACCCGAGTACCTGTCATCAGAGTAACCGAGTACCTGTCATCAGAGTACCCGTCATCGGAGTACCCACGTACCCATCATCAAAGTACCCGAGTACCTGTCATCAGAGTACCCAAGTACCTGTCATCAGAGTACCCTTCATCTGAGTACCCGAGTACCTGTCATCTGAGTACCCGAGTACCTGTCGACAGCCCATCAGAGTACCTGAGTACCTGTCTCCAGCCCGGAGTACCCGAGTACCTGTTTCCAGCCCAGAGTACCCGAGTACCTGCCACCAGCCCACAGTGCCTGAGTACCTATCGGCAGCCCATCAGATTAACAGAGTACCTGTCTCTAGCCCATCAGAGTACCCAAGTAACTCTCTGCAACCCATCAGAGTACCCGAGTACCTGTTATCAGACTACCTGAGTACCTGTCACCAGCCCATCAGAGTACCCGAGTACCTGTCATCAGAGTACCCGATTGCCTGTCTCCAGCCCTTCAGAGTACCTGAGTACTTATCTGCAGCCCATCAGAGTACGTGAGTACCTGTCTTCAGCCCATCAGGGTATCTGAGTACCTATCTGCAGCCCGATAGAGTACCCGAGTACCTGTCTCCTGCCCATCAAAGTACCTGAGTACCTGTTTTTTCCAGAGTGCCCGAGTACCTACAGTGCCTTGCGAAAGTATTCGCCCCCTAGAACTTTGCGACCTTTTGTCACATTTCAGGCTTCAAACATAAAGATATAAAACTGTAATTTTTAGTGAAGAATCAACAACAAGTGGGACACAATCATGAAGTGGAACAAAATTTATTGGATATTTCAAACTTTGTTAACAAATAAAAAACTAAAAAATTGGGCGTGCAAAATTATTCAGCCCCTTTACTTTCAGTGCAGCAAACTCTCTCCAGAAGTTCAGTGAGGATCTCTGAATGATCCAATGTTGACCTAAATGACTAATGATGATAAATAGAATCCACCTGTGTGTAATCAAGTCTCCGTATAAAAGCACCTGCACTGTGATAGTCACAGAGGTCCGTTTAAAGTGCAGAGAGCATCATGAAGAACAAGGAACACACCAGGCAGGTCCAAGATACTGTTTTGGAGAAGTTCAAAGCCGGATTTGGATACAAAAAGATTTCCCAAGCTTTAAACATCCCAAGGAGAACTGTGCAAGCGATAATATTGAAATGGAAGGAGTATCAGACCACTGCAAATCTACGAAGACCTGGCCGTCCCTCTAAACTTTCAGCTCATACAAGGAGAAGACTGATCAGAGATGCAGCCAAGAGGCCCATGATCACTCTGGATGAACTGCAGAGATCTACAGCTGAGGTGGGAGACTCTGTCCATAGGACAACAATCAGTCGTATACTGCACAAATCTGGCCTTTATGGAAGAGTGGCAAGAAGAAAGCCATCTCTTAAAGATATCCATAAAAAGTGTAATTTAAAGTTTGCCACAAGCCACCTGGGAGACACACCAAACATGTGGAAGAAGGTGCTCTGGTCAGATTAAACCAAAATCAAACTTTTTGGCAACAATGCAAAAAGTTATGTTTGGCGTAAAAGCAACACAGCTCATCACCCTGAACACACCATCCCCACTGTCAAACATGGTGGTGGCATCATCATGGTTTGGGCCTGCTTTTCTTCAGCAGGGACAGGGAAGATGGTTAAAATTGATGGGAAGATGGATGGAGCCAAATACAGGACCATTCTGGAAGAAAACCTGATGGAGTCTGAAAAAGACCTGAGACTGGGACAGAGATGTGTCTTCCAACAAGACAATGATCCAAAACATAAAGCAAAATCTACAATGGAATGGTTCACAAATAAACATATCCAGGTGTTAGAATGGCCAAGTCAAAGTCCAGACCTGAATCCAATCGAGAATCTGTGGAAAGAACTGAAAACTGCTGTTCCCAAACGCTCTCCATCCAACCTCACTGAGCTCGAGCTGTTTTGCAAGGAGGAATGGGCAAACATTTCAGTCTCTCGAAGTGCAAAACTGATAGAGACATACCCCAAGCAACTTACAGCTGTAATCGCAGCAAAAGGTGGCGCTACAAAGTATTAACTTAAGGGGGCTGAATAATTTTGCACGCCAAATTTTTCAGTTTTTTATTTGTTAAAAAAGTTTGAAATATCCAATAAATGTTGTTCCACTTCATGATTGTGTCCCACTTGTTGTTGATTCTTCACAAAAAATTACAGTTTTATATCTTTATGTTTGAAGCCTGAAATGTGGCAAAAGGTCGCAAAGTTCAAGGGGGCCGAATACTTTCGCAAGGCACTGTATCTGCAGCCCATCAGATTATCCAAATACCTGTCTCCAGCCCATCAGAGTACCTGAGTACCTATCTGCAGACCATCAGAGTACCCGTGTTTCTGTCTCCAGCCCAGAGTACCCGAAAACCTGTTTTCAGCCCAGAGTGTCCGAGTACCTATCTGCAGCCCATCAGATTATTGGAGTACCTGTCTATAGCCTATCAGAGTACCCAAGTACCTCTCTGAAGCCCATCAGAGTACCCAAGTACCTTTCTGAAGCCGATCAGTGTACCTAAGTACCTGTCTGAAGCCCATCAGAGTACCTGAGTACCTATGCAGCCCATGCCTCATAGATTATGTGTTGGGGTGTTTGCTTTCCAAAATGGGGTCATTTTGTGGGCGTTTCCATTGTCCTGGTGCTCCAGGGCCTTCAAAAGTGTGATAGGTTGTAATGAAATTAGAAGTGTAATTTATGCTCCTAGAACGCCTGAAGGTGCTACTTGGATGTTGGGCCTTGTGGTCAGGCTGTGTAAAAGTCTCACAAGTATCGCCATACTCAGGAGTTGTAGCAGAATGTATTTTGGGGTGTCATTTTTGGTATGTACATGCTATGTGTTAGAAATATCTTACAAATTGACAACTTTGTGTAAAAAAAAAAAATATGTTTTCATTTTCCTTCCACATTTTCCAAAAACATGTGGAAAAAATGACATGTTCAAAAGACTCATAATGCCTTGTAGAATAAACATTGGGGTGTTTGCTTTTCAAAATGGGGTCATTTTCTGGGTAATTCGATTGTCCTGGTGCTCCAGGGCCTTCAAAAGTGTGATAGGTCATTAGGAAATTATATGTGTAATTTATGCTCCTAGAACACAAATAAAAAGCATTCTGTGTGCAGAAGCCCCCCTCCACCCCCCTAACACTTACCTGTGTTCCCTCTCTGTCCAGCGATTTTCATGAGTGTCTCAGCAGTCCAAGGTTCTCCCTCCTATCTGCTGCTATTTGCTGCTGCTGCTTTCAATCAAAGTCAGCTAGCCATTAAGAAGAGAGAGGGAGGCCGGGTCGGGGCACCATGTCTGAATGGGCATAGGGAGCTGTGACTCGGCTCAGGTGCCCATTCAAGCAAGCTGCTTGCTGTGGGGGCACTGAACAGAAGGGAGGGGCCGGGATAACAGAAGAGGGACCCGAGAAGAGAAGGACGGGGGCTGCTCTGTGCAAAACCACTGCAATAGAGCAGGTAAGTATAAAACGTTTGTTATTTTTATAGGAAAAAAAGAGACTTTACAATCACTTTAAGTGCTCTTTTGTATTCTAAAGTGAAAGCTTTTTCATGAATTGTATGCACTATGTATGAGTACATACCATCAACATATTTGTTATTGTGACGCGTAGAGCATTTTATTTTCTGTTGTTGTAATCGGAAAAAGTGCTGCTGCATAAACAACACTAATATATATAAATGGAATAATTGAATATAATATGTAACTTACATACACATTAGCACTTAGCTGTTCAAAAATCGAACAGTGACCAGAGAGAATGACTCATACCAGTGCTGCCCTTTCACTCCTCTATAAAGAGAGTTCTAGATCCTGCAGGTTATATAACGCTTTTATTTTGATTTAATAGACAAGCAAAGTATTTAGCAAATATATGAAATGGACTTTCCTGCTGTCTATTGTTGCCAAATCTCAATGGTCCAAAGAGCTGGAGGAAAAAGTCTTAGCAAAACCCAGCAGTGAATGATGGACAATGCCCCAAAGACGTGGTGAGTGGCAGGAGAAGGTAATTACTAGAGATGACAATCTTTTGTGGTTTCCTGCATTCGACTGTCTGCTGGAGAGAAACACATAGATAAATGCAACTGTTGTATGACAAAATCTGCCTTTTAGTTCAATACTCCCTTAATGATTAATAATCAAGAGGCTTCTTAATAAGCAACGGGAGTAATATTAAAAAAATTAAAAGTATTAAATATAATATATATATATATATATATATATATATATATATATATATATATATATATATATATATATATATATATAAAACATATATATAAAATTAAAACGATATATTAAAAGTAACATTAAAATCACAGATAATATTTTACATGTTGATGTAGTTTCAAAATAATTTATTTTTAAATCTTTCCTTAGGGTCCATGTACACTGCAACTTGTAAATGTTTAGGAGCAGTTGGGCATTTTTTTCAGAAGCCCCTGAACCCACCTCTATGTTATCTTATCTGTCCATGTACACAGGGTCGTTTACAGTCATTTGCAGGCAGTTGAGTTCAGGGACGTATTTTGGAAAGCAATTATTTGCGTTCGAACGTGTGTTTCCCGGCGTTTCAAAAGCAAAAACGCGACCGAATGCGACCGAACGCGATGACCGGCATTTAGCGCTCGCGTTTTTCCATTTTAACCACTTTACCTCCGCTCACATGGAGGCTACTGCGGCAAAGTGCCGCGATCCCGTCCAGCGACGTAGACCTACGTCGCTGGACTCCTCCCCCTGTAGGCGGCGCTCGCGCGCCGCCGGAGGCGCGCTCCCGCTGTTTTCATTCACAGCGGGAGTCGGGCCAGGGGAGGAGCAGCGGCGATCGCCGCTGCTCTTACCCGATCGTCGGGGATCGAGTCTGGAGATCCGTCCGCTGTGTGTAAACACAGCAGGCGGATCTCCATAGTGACAGGGAGTGACAGATCGGAGTGTTCAGCATAGCTGGACATCCGATCTGTCCCTGTCTCACAAAGTCACCTCCCCCCCCACACGTCAGTAAGCACCAGGCATACATTAACCCCTCCCTCTCCAATAAAATTAACCCCTTCACTGCCAGTGTCATTTTTACAGTAACAGTGCATATATATAGCACTGATTACTGCAGTAATGTCACTGGTACCCCCAAAAGTGTCAAAAATGTCAGTCAAGGGTCCGATCTGTCCGCCGCAATGTCGCAGTCCTGCAAAAAAAATCGCAGATCGCCGCCATTACACGTTAAAAAAAAAACACCAAAAATGACAGAAATCTTTCCCGTAGTTAATAAACGCAATAACTTTTGCGCAAACCAATCAAAATACGCTTATCGTGATTTTTTTTACCAAACATAGGTAGCAGAAAACAAATTGGCCAAAAATTTTAAAAAATTTAGATTTTTACATTTTTTTGGGGGGGAATTTCATATAAAAAAATGTGGAAAATATTGTTATTTTTTCAAAATAAACGCTCTTTTTTTGTTTATAGCGCAAAAAGTAAAAATCGCACAGGTGATCAAATACCACCAAAAGAAAGCTCTGTTTGTTGGAAAAAAAGGACGTACATTTCGTTTGGGTACGGCGTCGCACGACCGCGCAATTGTCAGTTAAAGTCACACAGCGCCGAATCGCAAAAAGTGGCCTGGATGGAAGACAGCAAAATCCTCCGGTGGTAAAGTGGTTAAAGGGGAATGATTTTTTTGACCTCTAGGAACGGTTTTAAATGCAAACGCCCGCTAAACGCAGGTGCAAACGCGACACAACGGACGTTTTAAACGTCCTAAAAAAAATATTCCAGCATTCAAGGGACTTTTAATAACGCCCCGTGTACATGAAGCCTTCAAAGAGAAGTATAGACTTTAAATAAAAAAAAAAAAAAAATAAACATCCGAGAACTGAGCCATCAAAGACTTCAGTTTTCAGTCTTTAGTGAGAAGAAAGCCAGTGACTGAAAGTCACCCGCTCTCTGCTCTGCTCCTCCAGCGCTCACCGGAGCACCAGGCTGTGCAGGGGGTGGGAGCGGATGGCTCAGGCTCCTTAAGGCTCACTGAGAGTTTGAGCCAGCTGCCGGTCCAGGAATCTGGGTGGACCCCAACATGTATGATACAAGAAGGGAAGGGATGCTGCACGCTCACTGTCCTCTTGTTCCTGGACGTCTAGGCTGCATACTCGAATACATTTCTGAGTAGAATGTTATGGGAACCCTATGCCATTTTTAAGTAATACATGCATCCTGTGTATTTCTATCTGGCCTAAAGTTGAATTGTTGCCATACTGTTGATGATGAAATGTTCTAAAAATTAACTAACCCAAAAACACAATCAACAACAAAACAATATACATTATACAATACACACACCAAACACCCTTCTTCCAATCAAACACGATGAAGCATTTCATTTATATATACATGCCCACACCTTGAAAGGATTAGCAGGTGCTAAGGTGAAGGCAGAAAATGTGGGGTGGGAGGAGGATCCTGAGCAAGGAGGAGCTGGGCTTTCATTAACTGTTTGTGCCCGACTAGGGCAGGTGGAACGGTTGCTAGTCAAGGTGAGCTAGTGATCCATTACCATTTATAGTTGCTTTTCAGTAGGATATAAACGCATTTGTTAAATGATGAAAAGATTGAGTAGCTCTCTCTGCTTGCCCATTTGGCTGTATAGAGTTAGGAAATTCTGTGCTGGAAGCCATACACAAACTTTTGTATTAAATGGAAACAAACTAAAGGCTATTTTCTGTTACAGCTGCTTTCAGTTTCTCAGATATAGTGAATGTCAAGGTTTTTTTAAATGTTTTATATAATAAATGTATTTGCTGTTAAAAAACAAAAAACAAAGATCAACTTCTAATAGTCTAGAAACTAAAACATCCATTGTCCTAGCATGAAAAGATGCAACCTGTTGCCATGGTCATGATGATATGGCATGTGGAATCTTACATTCCCTGAGCTTAGAAACACAGTGCTGCAGGTAGAAATCTGAGATCAATGCGCTCAACTTGAATATTTGTTTACCCCCTTCTGGACCAGAAGGATTTGCCCCCTTAATGACTAGGCCATTTTTGCGATTCGCCACTACGTTACTTTAACGGACAATTGCGCGGTCATGCGACGCTGTACCTAAATAGAATAGATGTCTTTTTTTCCCCACAAATAGAGCTTTCTTTTTGTGGTATCTGATCACCTGTGCGATTTTAATTTATTGAGCTATAAACAAAAAAAGAGCGACAATTCTGAAAAAAAAAAAAAATATATATTTTTTACTTTCTGCTATATAACATTCCCAAAAAAAAATAAAAAATAAAATTTTTTCATCTTTTTAGGCCAATTTTTATTCTGCTACATATTTTTGGTAAAAAAAATCCCAATAAGTGTATTTTGATTGGTTTGTTATCACGTCTACAAACTAGGGGAAAGATTTATTTTTATATTTTTTACTAGTAATGGCGGCGATCTGCAAATTTTTAGCGGGACTGCGACATTGCAGCGGACAGGTCAGTCCTCTAACTGACATTTTGACACTTTTAGGGGGGATCAGTGATATTACTACAGTAATAAGTGCTAAAAATATGCACTGTTACTGTAATAATGACACTGGCAGGGAAGGGGTTAACCCAGGGGCGATCAAAGGGTTTAAGTGTGAGTCTGTGGGTGCTTTCTAACTGTGTGGGGGAGGGACTTTTGGAATCAACGCATAGACCTGTGATCCTAAATAGGAGGATCCCAGGCGCTCTGTGTTCATTCCAGAGAGAACAACGGTCTGCTGTGTTTACAACAGCTGACCGTTCTTCTCTCTCCACGGGGAGCGATCGTGAGTGTCCGGCTGCAATCGCAAAGGCAGAATTGGGTCGCATTGGTGTGAACATGGTGTGATTCATGTCCGAACTGTCAGTTCGTACTTCGATATGCAAACTGATCTGGGGGTGTCGTTAACTTTGTATTGGCTCCCCCAGCGATTTGCATATGGCAGTGTGAACTGCCTGCGATTTGAATGCGATTCGGGAACCTGCAGTGGATTTGCGGGGTTCCCATATCGCATATATGTGAACCGAGCCTCAAGCAACTCTACATATTGCATTTAGTTTCAACTGCATAATTGTTGTGAAAGATGGGCTATACATTTGACAAATGATTGGGGGAATAAGTCAGGGAGATAATAGATTGCTTCCATGTCATACATATTTGTATTTAACCACCAGCTTTTTTTTAGATATGTTTATTGTATCTAACATCCTTAGGCTATTATCAGCTCAAAGAACCTACATTTTAAATATCAAAATATAAAAAAAATAATATTTAAAAAAAAAAGTGATATAATGTATTATAAGGTTGCTCAATAGAAAAACAGTATGGTCTTCCATAGCAGTACTGGTCATGATTAAGATTGCAATGTAACAATGTGGTTAGTTATGATAAATAATGTCCTAACTCATTATGTATATGCAAGGAAAAATATGTTAACCAATGTGATCAATTTGTTGGCAGAACATAAAAGCCTTCCGCCTTCCTTTTCCTGAGTTTGTCTTATTAGTCACCTAACTGCCTTGAAAATGCCACATTTACTGTAAATCTCAAACAGCTCTTAAACATGGACATTGGGCAATAAAATCAAAGACATTTTTGCAGCATGACTTAAGGACAATATTTTTAGTAGCATCTTACTGTACAGAATTTATGCTTTTCATCATAGATAATAATGAAAATAACTACAGTGCACAACCGCATGCCAAGTAAATAGCAAAAAATAATAATACAATAATAGAATTTATCTGAAAATGCTACAATTACTCATGTTCTTCCTAAAAGGGCATTCTGATCCAGATTACAGTTATCAAATGTTAAATTATTTTGTGTTACCCTGTTATATAATATTTAACTATTTTAAAGTCGAAAAAAAAAACAAAAAAAACTTAATGAGGCATCTGCTCATGCTTGGTCTTGTTAGGAAACACAGTTCCCACTAAGTTTTCCATTTGAATTTAGTCATGAACAAGAACTATACCTGGTGTAGCACCCTACAGGTAGGTGCTAGGTAAAACTATGGTGGGCTTTGTCTGCCTAACAGCAGGGCTGTGATTTATTTAGTTAGGGTGTCAGGGCTTTCAGATGTGCCTGCTGAGGGGAGAAGTATCCCCACTGGCTCCTGTGAGAGGATTCTCATAGGGCAGTGTGGGAAGCCCAATCAGGGGACACATCCCAGCTTGTAACTACCCCAGAAGGCATATTATGCTGCAAAGGATTCTGGGAGTGGGTATAAGTTTGGGGGTGGCTGTCTCGGGGTGTCGACTGAGTGTCCAGAGTGTGCTGAGTTGAGGGGATCCAGTGTGCCGAGAGTCTGCGGAGAGAGAGGGGTCCAGTCCCAGGAAAGCCTACACAGGTCGTGAGTACTGAGGATTGCCCCTGGGGGTCTGCCTGAAGTTAGAGGGGACCACTCCGCAAGAGGTTCTGGGATCCAGTGTCAGCTAGCTGTAAAAGGGGGTACCTAGGTTGAGGCTACAGAGGGGGTACATAGTCAGTGGACCCTGAAGAGATCAAGGTCAAAGGGGGGCACCTGCAGTTTGAGCCCTGAATTGTACAGAGCGTGCCAGCCAGTTACAGTGACAGCTATACAGAGTTCTACTACATACTACCTCAAGCTGTGCCAGGCGGGGTAAAGTATTCAGTGACTTTCACAGTACGACAGTGTCAGGAGTTCTACAGTTCTCAGTCTTGGATCTTCTGGACTATAATTTGAGGATTCAGCACTTCTTCTGTTCTACAGAACAGTGTCAGTGAGCGTTGGCTGGTGCCGGCTGGCGTCAAGGAAGTGCCAACGGGCATTTCAGAAGTAAAGTCCCGGTTGTAATTAGTTTAAGCCTGAAGGAGTATCCCACTCATTCCCTTCTCCCATCCCCTTTATTCCAATAAAAACCACAAACAAAGATGCCGGAGTTGTCGCTGCTTCAGTTGTCACACCCAGGGTCGCTGCTCACATGGGCTGGAGACTTTACCGGTACTAATGGCAGACCCACATCAGGCCATAGGCCTGGAAACCTTGCTACACTTATATATTAAGCAGATTCTTAAAGTGTTTGTTACCCCAACACATATTCTTGCTATGTGTCTGCTGTACTGCTGTGTGTAAAAACAAGGTGATCATTTACAATCACTTTAAGCTTAAATATGTGAACCTTTTTATAGGTGCATTTAATATATAATCTTTATTAATTTTTACCACTATAATTGCTTTGTGGAATTTTTCCTCCAGTTGACCTCTGCTTCATTAGTGAATCTTTAAATGGGTGGACCCAGAAGATCAAGACTCCTGGAAGTTTGGTTTTAGTGTCCATTTCAGTAGAAGATTTCTGGGCATTGGAGAGGCATTTGGTGTCTGGTCAGCATCATAGGTGAACATGTACAGACATAATTTACTGGTATGGCTTGCTTGAAAATCCTTTTTATCTGTGCGATTATCTCCCACTCTATTAGCTTTTAGGCGATCTCTGAAAACCCTCCTTTTCAAAGAAGCCTATCCTACCAGCCCCTAATAAATGTACCTCCATTTTCTCCATCAACCCATCCCCCATGGTTATTGCCTTTTGTTTCACTTTACCCTCCCTTCTAGATTGTAAGCTCTAAGGAGCAGGGCCCTCTAGTTCCTTCTGTATTGAACTGTATTGTAACTGTATCGTCTTCCCTCAAATTGTAAAGCGCTGCGCAAACTGTTGGCGCTATATAAATCCAGCATAATAATAATAAAAATTGCGGCAGGGTCATTTTAACTTGTACAATGCTCACTGTCAATCATAGAAAGGCTTTGCAATTTTTGTTGGTGCAGCAAGATTGAGAACCACATAGGCATCAAAGTTTAGGCACAACTGTATCCATGACAGGAAATAATTTTAAAGGGTAACTCCATTTCATGGGGAACAAAAATAGCAAATAAGAAAATATATAGACAAAATTGTACCTAAAGTAGGAGTTGGGTCTTTAGGGTGCTAAGGTTATAGCCAAACAATGATAACAGTTACATTTTTACCATTTTTATTTAAAAAAAGATGCATAAAATCCATAAAGAAGCTTGAAAAACTTCTAGTAGACATGAATTTTATACCACCTGTGGTATAGAGCAGCACGATTAATCATCAAAAAATCGCGATCTTGATTCACACCTCCAACAACTAAACATCCGTGGACCACTATATATATTAGACTGACATGTACATAGTTCTACAAGATGTTATTTGTGACACTAACAGAGAATATATGAAAGGTAAAATAAAGGGGATACTCTTTGGTGGTAAATCAAAGCAGGCTAATTGGGCATGAGGATGCATTAACCAGTGAATCCATTGTTTTCTAAAGATAGGCATTCTATGATCTTTAACAGCTAGTTACTTCTCAAAATGACATTGTGTGTTTACCCGTGAAGTAAGTTCCTGAATTTTTGGTGACTCAGGTGATTTCCAATGGTGAGTGGTGGTCATTCTAGCAGCAAACAAGATGTGGAGTACTATAGTCTGGTACTTCGGAGGGATCAGATCTATTCCCAAGTTCAAAAGTGCCAAAGCCGGCCAGATAGAGAAGGTCGTGCCCGGAAAGACTCCACGCAAAATCTCCACTTCCTTCCAAAAGGGTTGAATAAGGGTGCAATCCCAAAGGATATGATACAGTGTTCCTACCTTATTGCACCGTCTCCAACACAACACACTGGAGGAGGGATAGATTTTAGACAGCCTATGAGGCGTTAAGTACCATCCATGATAAATTTTCAGAAATTGTTCCCAATGATCAATACATTTAGACACTTTATAGTGGACCATGATGGCCTTATGCCATTGTGAATCTGTAAAGGTTAATTGGAATTCAGATTCCCATTTAGTCCTACTTGGGCCCAATGAAGGTGCTTGGGTGTTCATATACAAGTTGTAGAAAAAAGATATGCCCCGTGTGTCAGATATAGCATGACCCCTAAGGAAGTCCCATGCCTTAGCAGGGATGGATAATTGCAAGGCTAGTTTGTTAGTTTTGTGAAAATGGCAAATTTGTGCAGTTTTAAAGCAATCTGCGGGAAGAGAGCTATCCTTAACGCTGAGCCAATAGTTGTGGCCATTCTTTTTCCAATCTAACGTCGAGAAGGATGGAATAATCCATTCATAAGCCCCCAATGGAAGTTAAGCCTTTCAAGGGTCTGATGGTGAATGGACAGTAAGGATCGCCCAGGCAGTTAGTGTGGCCGTAATAGTAGGATGTTGGATGCGGTGGGTCAAGGAGGACAAGGATGAGGCAGCTAACAATGATAAACACAATGTTTTACAATGTATTATTTCGTTCTTTTAGATCAAAAGAATGAACTTCCGTCTGTAAGTGAGGACAGTTTAACCTCATAAAGACTAAGCCTTTTTCTGACACCTGTTGCTTACAAGTTAAAATCAGTATTTTTTGCTAGAAAATTACTTAGAACCCCCAAACATTATACAGTATCTCAGAAAAGTGAGTACACCCCTCACATTTTTGTATCTATTTTATTATATCTTTTCATGTGACAACACTGAAGAAATTACACTTTGCTACAATGTAAAGTAGTGAGTGTACAGCTTATATAACAGTGGAAATTTGCTGTCCCCTCAAAATAACTCAACTAACAGCTATAAATGTCTAAACCGCTGGCAACAAAAGTGAGTACACCCCTAAGTGAAAATGTCCAAATTGGGCCAAATTAGCAATTTTCCCTCCCCCATGGGACTCGTTAGTGTCACAAGGTCTCAGGTGTGAATGGGGAGCAGGTGTGTTAAATTTGATGTTATCGCTCACTCTCTCATACTAGTCACTGGAAGTTCAACGTGGCACCTCATGGCAAAGAACTATCTGAGGATCTGAAAAAAATAAGTTGTTGCTCTACATAAAGATGGCTTAGGCTATAAGAAGTTTGCTAAGACCCTGAAACTGAGCTACAGCGCGGTGGCCAAGACCATACAGTGGTTTACCAGTACAGGTTCCACTCAGAACAGGCGTCGCCATGGTCGACCAAAGAAGTTGAGTGCACATGCTCAGCGTCATATCCAGGGGTTGTCTTTGGGAAATAGATGTTTGAGTGCTGCCAGCATTGCTGCAGAGGTTGAAGGGGGGGAGGGTCAGCCTGTCAGTGCTCAGACCATACGCCGCACACTGCATCAAATTGGTCTGCATGGCTGTCGTCCCAGAAGGAAGCCTCTTCTAAAGATGATGCACAAGAAAGCTTGCAAACAGTTTGCTGAAGACAAGCAGACTAAGGACATGGATTACTGGAACCATGTCCTGTGGTCTGATGAGACCAAGATAAACTTATTTGGTTCAGATGGTGTCAAACGTGTGTGACGGCAACCAGGTGAGGAGTACAAAGACAAGTGCTTCTTGCCTCCAGTCAAGTATGATGGTGGGAGTGTCATGGTCTGGGGCTGCATGAGTGCTGCTGGCATTGTGGAGCTAAAGTTCACTGAGGCAACCATGAATGCCAACATGTACTGTGACATACTGAAGCAGAGCATGATACCCTCCCTTCGGAGACTGGGCCATAGGGCAGTATTCCAACATGATAACGAACGACCCCAAACACACCTCCAAGAAAACCACTGCCTTACTAAAGAAGCTGAGGGTAAAGGTGATAGGCTTGCCAAGCATGTTTCCAGATCTAAACTCTATTGAGCATCTGAGGGGCATCCTCAAACGGAAGGTGGAGGAGCGCAAGGTCTCTAACATCTACCAGCTCCATGATGTCATCATGGAGGAGTGGAAGAGGACTCCAGTGGCAACCTGTGAAGCTTTGGTGAACTCCATGCCCAAGAGGGTTAAGGGGTTGCTTGAAAATAATGGTGGCCACACAAAATATTGACACTTTGGGCCCGATTTGGACATTTTCACTTAGGGGTGTACTCACTTTTGTTGCCAGCGGTTTAGACATTAATGGCTGTGTGTTGAGTTATTTTGAGGGGACATCAAATTTACACTGTTATACAAGCTGTACACTCACTACTTTACATGGTAGCAAAGTGTCATTTCTTCAGTGTTGTCACATGAAAAGATATAATAAAATATTTACAAAAATGTGAGGAGTGTACTTACTTTTGTAAGATACTGTACAATACTTCAACAAAAGTCATATTGTAATTGAATGTTAATAAAAAAAATTACCTTTCCTTTTCCATCTGCAGAAGTGTAATTTTCTGTAAAATTCAATACAATATGGCTACCTGGAGAAGTTCTGTACACCACTGGTGTATAAACACCTCTCCAGAAATTTAATTTCCTGCTTGTGTGATTAGCTCACTAATTTTCCCAGAAGTCTGAACAAAGATACAAGTCAGATTTTAGGCATTCTCTGCATCAAAAATTTTTTGGCAAGGCACCCCTGAAGGGTTATTCACTTCTAAAGGGATGCAGACCCAGAATATTCCTCATTAGAATGTTGCAAGTGCATCAGCTGATTTATAATGAAAAAGTCACTCCCGTTCTTATTCACTCTGAAGACAACATATTTTTCTTCAGAGTGGAAACGGGTAGCGATCGGCCACAAAGTTTGTTAAAATCCTTACAATGTACATACTCTATATCAGTGTTTCTCAACTCCGGTCCTCAGGGCACACTAACGAACCAGGTTTGCAAGAAAGCTGAAATACATCACAGGTGATATGCAGTGGGTAAGGAAAGTATTCAGACCCCCTTAAATGTTTCACTCTTTGTTATATTGCAGCCATTTGCTAAAATCATTTAGGTTCATTCTTCTTCCTCATGAATGTACACATAGCACCCCATACTGACAGAAAAACACAGAATTGTTGACATTGTTGCAGATTTATTAAAAAAGAAAAACTGAAATATCACATGGTCCTAAGTATTCAGACCCTTTGCTGTGACACTCATATATTTAACTCAGGTGCTTTCCATTTCTTCTGATCATCCTTGAGATGGTTCTACACCTTCATTTGAGTCCAGCTGTGTTTGATTATACTGATTGGACTTGATTAGGAAAGCCACACACCTGTCTATATAAGACCTTCCAGATCACAATGCATGTCAGAGCAAATGAGAATCATGAGGTCAAAGGAACTGCCTGAAGAGCTCAGAGACAGAATTGTGGCAAGGCACAGATCTGGCCAAGGTTACAAAAAGATTTCTGCTGCACTTAAGGTTCCTAAGAGCACAGTGGCCTCCATAATCCTCAAATGGAAGACGTTTGGGACGACCAGAACCCTTCCTAGAGCTGGCCGTCCGGCCAAACTGAGCTATCTGGGGAGAAGAGCCTTGGTGAGAGAGGTAAAGAAGAACCCAAAGATCACTGTGGCTGAGCTACAGAGATGCAGTCAGGAGATGGGAGAAAGTTGTAGAAAGTCAACCATCACTGCAGCCCTCCACCAGTCGGGGCTTTATGGCAGAGTGGCCCGACGGAAGCCTCTCCTCAGTGTAAGACACATGAAAGCCCGCATGGAGTTTGCTAAAAAACACCTGAAGGACTCCAAGATGGTGAGAAATAAGATTCTCTGGTCTGATGAGACCAAAATAGAACTTTTTGGCCTTAATTCTAAGCAGTATGTGTGGAGAAAACCAGGCACTGCTCATCACCTGTCCAATACAGTCCCAACAGTGAAGCATGGTGGTGGCAGCATCATGCTGTGGCGGTGTTTTTCAGCTGCAGGGACAGGACGACTGGTTGCAATTGAGGGAAAGATGAATGCGGCCAAGTACAGGGATATCCTGGACAAAAACCTTCTCCAGAGTGCTCTGGACCTCAGACTGGGCCGAAGGTTTACCTTCCAACAAGACAATGACCCTAAGCACACAGCTAAAATAACGAAGGAGTGGCTTCACAACAACTCCGTGACTGTTCTTGAATGGCCCAGCCAGAGCCCTGACTTAAACCCAATTGAGCATCTCTGGAGAGACCTAAAAATGGCTGTCCACCAACGTTTACCATCCAACCTGACAGAACTGGAGAGGATCTGCAAGGAGGAATGGCAGAGGATCCCCAAATCCAGGTGTGAAAGACTTGTTGCATCTTTCCCAAAAAGACTCCTGGCTGTATTAGATCAAAAGGGGGCTTCTACTAAATACTGAGCAAAGGGTCTGAATACTTAGGACCATGTGATATTTCAGTTTTTCTTTTTTAATAAATCGGCAACAATTCTGTGTTTTTCTGTCAGTATGGGGTGCTATGTGTACATTCATGAGGAAGAAGAATGAACTTAAATGATTTTAGCAAATGGCTGCAATATAACAAAGAGTGAAAAAATTTAAGGGGGTCTGAATACTTTCCGTACCCACTGTAATTTGTTGCTCAGTGATTGCAGTATTCTAGTCTGCATCTCCCCAAGGTAATACTTAAAATCTGGCCTGTTAGTGTGCCCAGAGGACCGGAGTTGAAAAATACTGCTCTATATTACCAAAGGAATGTGTCTATGGGAATGTTTGACCCATCCTCCAGACGCGCATTTGTGAGGATGTAGGTAGCGCCGGTCTGAAAAGTGAACAGATCAGGGCTAAGTACATTGATATGTATAATGAAATGAGCAAAGAAAGGAAATTCATATACTAATGAATGTCGGCATGTAAAGTAGCCACATATCTATAAATGATATAATAAATATATAGGAAGCATTATAGCAAAATATATGCCAAAAGATAGCCCAACATAAAGCGGGCAATAAGGCCGCAATAGGGTATGACTAGAAATGCAAAGCCGATCAGAAAGAAAGGGGGTTTTTTTGGAAGGACTAGGTAAAAAATATAGAGTCAATACCTGAATGTAAATGGTAGTGAAGCACACAGCGTCCTCTCAGCACCACAGCCAGCAAACAAATGCGCTGGCTGTGTGTTGCGAGAGGTGCACTATAAGAGTGCTGGTTGATTAGTACAAGACGTGAAACAGCTGGCTTCAGAGGAAGGGCTTCCCGGAACGCCGGTGCCGAGCCCGCCCACAGCCAACATGCGTCACACATGACGCAACGTGGGCGGGATCGGCATCTGCGCTCCACCGACACGGGGGTCAGAGCCGGAAGTGCAGATGCACTAAGGCTACCGATTGGTCCGGGCTGAACCGCAAAGGGCACAGAGGATAGAAAATAGGACCAAGCTACCGCGAGAACGCGGTATATGTCTCCCCGTGTCGGGACGCACACTGGAGGAGGGGCAACACCCGGAGTCAACATAGATTGCTGAAAAGAATTTACAAAAACCAAATTAATTGAAAAAAATGCAAAAAGAATATAAAAAAAAAAAGAGTGTATCATAATTGTATCAATCAAACATGATTAGAAATTGTGGTTTTATGTGTAAATATCAGCAAGGACACGACCCACAGATGTAAACAAGTTGCAGACACTGGAATACAAAATGACAAGGTCAAACATACAGGGAAGAGGAACATACATGCAGTTTATGTCAATAACAATACAGCAAACATCAAAGCATGTACATATAGTTATGCATGACAATATCAAAAGAGAATAATTTTATTATATAATTTATTGTGAAAAGAAGATTTGCATGTTAACACAATATAATACAATACAAAACATACTTGAGGCCAGGACAGTAGAGCATGTAAATATGTGGATACTGGGACTAGTGTGATGTTATAAAAAAGCCCTGAAGTGTGATTAGGGGTGGATGGCCGTCTGGTTAGGGCAGAGGGAATTAAATCTCCATTCCTCCAGAGTTAAAACCCTCAAGAAAGGGCTTGAATGATAAAGATCCATTAAGTCCTGGGGGCTCAGTGGCCCTGAGCCAATATATCCATTTTAGTTCAAGTTGGAGGAGGGACTTGTTCCAGTCCCCTCCTCTAGGGGCGGGATGAACTCGGTCAAGAATCAAAAACTTAACCTTAGGCATTTTGCCGGCATGTACAGTAGCCACGTGTCTACCCAAGGGTAGCTCAGGGTCTGCTTTCCTCATGCTTAAAAGATGGCGGTATGCGCGTTGCCAAAACTCCTGCTTGGTCTTACCAATGTAAAAACACTGGCAAGAACAAAGCAGGAGATAAACCACGCCTATCGTGCGGCAATTGGCAAAATGCTTAGGTCGATGAACATCTCCATTCGGCAATATGGGGGATTTTTGTGTAAACATGTAGCCACAATATTTGCAATTGCCGCACATGTATGTCCCTCTATATTTGCAACAAGTGGACGTGACAGTGTCGCGAAACTCGCTACGGACTATTTTGTCTCTTAATGCTGGGGCCCTTTTGTAGGTAAAGTTAGGTGTATCTGACACATATTGGCCCAGTATAGGATCCGAGGCCAGTAGGTGCCAGTGTTTAGAGACAATACGTCTAATTTTTTGATGTTGTTGATTATAAGGTGTTATAATCCTTATGATGTCTTCCTTACTAGAACCCACTGATGTTTTTGGGGCTAATAGTGTATCTCTGTCACTTTTAAGGGCACGTTGGTAAGCTTGTTTAAGCGATTTCTTAGAATAACCCCTACGTAATAGACGTTTTTGGAGGGCGTCAGCAGCCGCTTGGAATAGTTTGAGGTCTGAACAATTTCGTCTTAGCCTCAAGTACTGACTAGTGGGAATTGATCTAAGTAGAGGGGTAGGATGGAAACTTGATCCATGCAATATTGTGTTTCCCGCGGTGGGTTTGCGGTAGAGGTTACTCTGTAGGGTTTCATTTTCACTACGCATAATCTCGACATCGAGGAAGGTAATCCGATCAGGGTCCATATTCATTGTAAATGAAAGGTTAAAGTCGTTCTTGTTCAAATGAACTAAGAAGGCTTGGAGGGATTCCGTGGGACCGTCCCAGATGAGGAACACGTCGTCAATGTACCTGGTCCAGAAAAGGATGTGACCAGTGTACATCGACAACGCGTCATCATCCAAAAGGAAGTGTTCCCACTCCCCCAGGTACAGGTTGGCATACGATGGGGCACAACAGGTGCCCATCGCTACCCCCTGCACCTGGAGGTAGTGGGAACCATTAAATGTAAACACATTATGCGTGAGGATATACAACAATAAATCTAGTATAAACTTGCCATAGGCATCCACTGTGTCCTGACCAGATATAATATGCTTTACAGCTGCAATACCCCTAGAGTGGGGGATTGAGCTGTAAAGAGCCTCCACATCGATGGTGACTAAAATCGCGGTAGGGGGTATCCAGAGATCCTTAATTTTGTTGATAAAATGAATAGTGTCCTTAGTGAAGGAAGGTAACTTATGGACAAGGGGTTGAAGATATGCATCAACTAACTTACTTGCGTTGTCTGTAATAGATCCGCATCCCGAGATAATCGGTCTGCCGGGAGGGTCTGTGGTACTTTTGTGTACCTTTGGGAGGCCGTAGAATGTGGGGGTGACAGGGAATTTAGTGCGGACAAAATTCCAGGTGTCTTTGGAAAAAACATTATTGAGGTAGGCAGTGTCTACCAACTGATAAAATTCCAAGTTATACTTGGTAACTATATCTGGTGTGATACGCCTGTACCAATTGGTGTTATTTAAAATATTGGTGCACATTTTGATGTATTGGGAATTGTCCATTATCACAATGTTCCCTCCTTTATCAGCCTGCTTGATGGTAATAGATTTATTAGTTGCCAAATTGTTAATTGCCTCTCTTTGGGCTTGAGAGATGTTAGGTTGGGATAGCGGACGTGTATTGAGTTTTTCAACTTCCTTTGACACTATTTTTAAGAAGGCGTTGATATTCGCATTCGGAATGGGAGGGTAGGCATCAGATTTTTTGCGAAATCAGTGCCTACTGTCTTTTGTTCTCTGGATTCAGGCGGGATACCAGCGAGTAAAGAGGGAAGGTCCACACGATCTATAAGATCCTCGTTTTCTTCGAGGAGAGTAATTAACGTGTCTAAAATGGGGTCCTGTTCATGTGGTTTTTGTTTGCCTTTGTGATAGATGTATTTGAAATTTAATTTGCGGGCAAATAAATGGAGATCCTTGACAAAATCAAATTTGTTGATGTTATTCGTGGGGCAAAAATTGAGGCCTTTTTGTAATATGGATAATTCAGATTCGGATAACTTGTAGCTGGATAAATTAATGATAGAGAAGTCCACATTATCTTGTGCCGAATTGGTGGGGGAAGGGGGGGTAACAGTGGGGGAGGTTAAGTGAGGGGAAGAGGTGATGGGAGTGCAAGTGTAAGTTGTGAAGCTCGTTGGTGAACCACATCTAAAAAAGTTTGGTCATCTAAATGAGTGATAGAGGAGTGATGTGTAGGTAGGTTAGATAAATTGGTAGGGGGTGATATTTGTTGTGAGGAAGGGATATTGGACAGTGAAGGTATTGATGATGTAGGAAAAAGGGATAAACCCTCCTTGTGTTGGGGTTGAGTGTTAGACTTTTTAGATACTGGGTCTGGGCCAAAAGCATGGGGGCGTTTGGTGCGTTCCATTGGTGTCTTGTGGTTCTTCACAAAGGGTGGTAACTTAGTTGTTTGTTGGGGTGCTGGGGCATTGGAGTCCCTATTAAGTGGTCGAATATAGTGTTGGTTATTTGTCCAATGGAAAGCCTTCCCTTGTATATAGGTGTTTTTATCTTTGTTAAGAATTTTTTGTTTCTTCACAAGGGTATTTTTATTGAAGGTGTCTAGTTGTTGTTTTAATTTGGCTTCCCGATGGGAAAAAGTAATGTGACTTTTATATCTTTTTAGTTTTTCACATGTAGAAGCTATGTGTTTATCCAGCTCCGTGGTTCTTAAAGAATATTCCTCAATGAGGAGGTTCATAAGAGCCACAGAGCATTGTTGTAGGGCTTGTTCCCATTTGATTTTAAAACCAGGAGTTGGGTCCTCCAGTATCGGAAAAACTTGGGCTCTTAGGCCAAACGGGCTGACATTTTCTTTTATGTGTTCCTGGAAAGATCTTATGTTCCAAAAGAACATCGATTTTTTCTCTAACATTTTGGACAACTGAAAAAACATAGATGACAATTCTGTCTCTATAAATTCATTGTCCTCGAAATCTTGTTGATATTGTTGCATGAGATTATTCCAACTATCCCCGATGAGACCTGACAAAATGGTGTCCTGTGTCATTATGAAGATCAGAGCAGAAAATCAGATAATCAAAATGATAAACAAATAGAATATTTAGTTTTTTAGAGAGTGAACTCTAGGATAAACTACAAAGGCAAAACCTAAAATAAGCGGTAGGCTAAAGAAAGCGGCGGAGGCGGTATCTACTACCAAAAATGAATAGATTGGGGGGCTTCAGCCTAGCGCTTTATGTGTGCCACATCCCTAATGTTTAGACAAAAATGGGGTTCCCCTTGTGGGACTTTGTAGGCACATAAAATATATAATATATATGAAATTATATGAAAAAAGGTATTTGAAAAAATATAAATTTTATTATAAACACAGATATGTATTAATAATTAAAAACCTGTACTGTTTTTAATTATTAATACATATCTGTGTTTATAATAAAATTTATATTTTTTCAAATACCTTTTTTCATATAATTTCATATATATTATATATTTTATGTGCCTACAAAGTCCCACAAGGGGAACCCCATTTTTGTCTAAACATTAGGGATGTGGCACACATAAAGCGCTAGGCTGAAGCACCCCATCTATTCATTTTTGGTAGTAGATACCGCCCCCGCCGCTTTCTTTAGCCTACCGCTTATTTTAGGTTTTGCCTTTGTAGTTTATCCTAGAGTTCACTCTCTAAAAAACTAAATATTCTATTTGTTTATCATTTTGATTATCTGATTTTCTGCTCTGATCTTCATAATGACACAGGACACCATTTTGTCAGGTCTCATCGGGGATAGTTGGAATAATCTCATGCAACAATATCAACAAGATTTCGAGGACAACGAATTTATAGAGACAGAATTGTCATCTATGTTTTTTCAGTTGTCCAAAATGTTAGAGAAAAAATCGATGTTCTTTTGGAACATAAGATCTTTCCAGGAACACATAAAAGAAAATGTCAGCCCGTTTGGCCTAAGAGCCCAAGTTTTTCCGATACTGGAGGACCCAACTCCTGGTTTTAAAATCAAATGGGAACAAGCCCTACAACAATGCTCTGTGGCTCTTATGAACATTGAGGAATATTCTTTAAGAACCACGGAGCTGGATAAACACATAGCTTCTACATGTGAAAAACTAAAAAGATATAAAAGTCACATTACTTTTTCCCATCGGGAAGCCAAATTAAAACAACAACTAGACACCTTCAATAAAAATACCCTTGTGAAGAAACAAAAAATTCTTAACAAAGATAAAAACACCTATATACAAGGGAAGGCTTTCCATTGGACAAATAACCAACACTATATTCGACCATTTAATAGGGACTCCAATGCCCCAGCACCCCAACAAACAACTAAGTTACCACCCTTTGTGAAGAACCACAAGACACCAATGGAACGCACCAAACGCCCCCATGCTTTTGGCCCAGACCCAGTATCTAAAAAGTCTAACACTCAACCCCAACACAAGGAGGGTTTATCCCTTTTTCCTACATCATCAATACCTTCACTGTCCAATATCCCTTCCTCACAACAAATACCACCCCCTACCAATTTATCTAACCTACCTACACATCACTCCTCTATCACTCATTTAGATGACCAAACTTTTTTAGATGTGGTTCACCAACGAGCTTCACAACTTACACTTGCACTCCCATCACCTCTTCCCCTCACTTAACCTCCCCCACTGTTACCCCCCCTTCCCCCACCAATTCGGCACAAGATAATGTGGACTTCTCTATCATTAATTTATCCAGCTACAAGTTATCCGAATCTGAATTATCCATATTACAAAAAGGCCTCAATTTTTGCCCCACGAATAACATCAACAAATTTGATTTTGTCAAGGATCTCCATTTATTTGCCCGCAAATTAAATTTCAAATACATCTATCACAAAGGCAAACAAAAACCACATGAACAGGACCCCATTTTAGACACGTTAATTACTCTCCTCGAAGAAAACGAGGATCTTATAGATCGTGTGGACCTTCCCTCTTTACTCGCTGGTATCCCGCCTGAATCCAGAGAACAAAAGACAGTAGGCACTGATTTTCGCAAAAAATCTGATGCCTACCCTCCCATTCAGAATGCGAATATCAACGCCTTCTTAAAAATAGTGTCAAAGGAAGTTGAAAAACTCAATACACGTCCGCTATCCCAACCTAACATCTCTCAAGCCCAAAGAGAGGCAATTAACAATTTGGCAACTAATAAATCTATTACCATCAAGCAGGCTGATAAAGGAGGGAACATTGTGATAATGGACAATTCCCAATACATCAAAATGTGCACCAATATTTTAAATAACACCAATTGGTACAGGCGTATCACACCAGATATAGTTACCAAGTATAACTTGGAATTTTATCAGTTGGTAGACACTGCCTACCTCAATAATGTTTTTTCCAAAGACACCTGGAATTTTGTCCGCACTAAATTCCCTGTCACCCCCACATTCTACGGCCTCCCAAAGGTACACAAAAGTACCACAGACCCTCCCGGCAGACCGATTATCTCGGGATGCGGATCTATTACAGACAACGCAAGTAAGTTAGTTGATGCATATCTTCAACCCCTTGTCCATAAGTTACCTTCCTTCACTAAGGACACTATTCATTTTATCAACAAAATTAAGGATCTCTGGATACCCCCTACCGCGATTTTAGTCACCATCGATGTGGAGGCTCTTTACAGCTCAATCCCCCACTCTAGGGGTATTGCAGCTGTAAAGCATATTATATCTGGTCAGGACACAGTGGATGCCTATGGCGAGTTTATACTAGATTTATTGTTGTATATCCTCACGCATAATGTGTTTACATTTAATGGTTCCCACTACCTCCAGGTGCAGGGGGTAGCGATGGGCACCTGTTGTGCCCCATCGTATGCCAACCTGTACCTGGGGGAGTGGGAACACTTCCTTTTGGATGATGACGCGTTGTCGATGTACACTGGTCACATCCTTTTCTGGACCAGGTACATCGACGACGTGTTCCTCATCTGGGACGGTCCCACGGAATCCCTCCAAGCCTTCTTAGTTCATTTGAACAAGAACGACTTTAACCTTTCATTTACAATGAATATGGACCCTGATCGGATTACCTTCCTCGATGTTGAGATTATGCGTAGTGAAAATGAAACCCTACAGAGTAACCTCTACCGCAAACCCACCGCGGGAAACACAATATTGCATGGATCAAGTTTCCATCCTACCCCTCTACTTAGATCAATTCCCACTAGTCAGTACTTGAGGCTAAGACGAAATTGTTCAGACCTCAAACTATTCCAAGCGGCTGCTGACGCCCTCCAAAAACGTCTATTACGTAGGGGTTATTCTAAGAAATCGCTTAAACAAGCTTACCAACGTGCCCTTAAAAGTGACAGAGATACACTATTAGCCCCAAAAACATCAGTGGGTTCTAGTAAGGAAGACATCATAAGGATTATAACACCTTATAATCAACAACATCAAAAAATTAGACGTATTGTCTCTAAACACTGGCACCTACTGGCCTCGGATCCTATACTGGGCCAATATGTGTCAGATACACCTAACTTTACCTACAAAAGGGCCCCAGCATTAAGAGACAAAATAGTCCGTAGCGAGTTTCGCGACACTGTCACGTCCACTTGTTGCAAATATAGAGGGACATACATGTGCGGCAATTGCAAATATTGTGGCTACATGTTTACACAAAAATCCCCCATATTGCCGAATGGAGATGTTCATCGACCTAAGCATTTTGCCAATTGCCGCACGATAGGCGTGGTTTATCTCCTGCTTTGTTCTTGCCAGTGTTTTTACATTGGTAAGACCAAGCAGGAGTTTTGGCAACGCGCATACCGCCATCTTTTAAGCATGAGGAAAGCAGACCCTGAGCTACCCTTGGGTAGACACGTGGCTACTGTACATGCCGGCAAAATGCCTAAGGTTAAGTTTTTGATTCTTGACCGAGTTCATCCCGCCCCTAGAGGAGGGGACTGGAACAAGTCCCTCCTCCAACTTGAACTAAAATGGATATATTGGCTCAGGGCCACTGAGCTCCCAGGACTTAATGGATCTTTATCATTCAAGCCCTTTCTTGAGGGTTTTAACTCTGGAGGAATGGAGATTTAATTCCCTCTGCCCTAACCAGACGGCCATCCACCCCTAATCACACTTCAGGGCTTTTTTATAACATCACACTAGTCCCAGTATCCACATATTTACATGCTCTACTGTCCTGGCCTCAAGTATGTTTTGTATTGTATTATATTGTGTTAACATGCAAATCTTCTTTTCACAATAAATTATATAATAAAATTATTCTCTTTTGATATTGTCATGCATAACTATATGTACATGCTTTGATGTTTGCTGTATTGTTATTGACATAAACTGCATGTATGTTCCTCTTCCCTGTATGTTTGACCTTGTCATTTTGTATTCCAGTGTCTGCAACTTGTTTACATCTGTGGGTCGTGTCCTTGCTGATATTTACACATAAAACCACAATTTCTAATCATGTTTGATTGATACAATTATGATACACTCTTTTTTTTTTTTTTTTTATATTCTTTTTGCATTTTTTTCAATTAATTTGGTTTTTGTAAATTCTTTTCAGCAATCTATGTTGACTCCGGGTGTTGCCCCTCCTCCAGTGTGCGTCCCGACACGGGGAGACATATACCGCGTTCTCGCGGTAGCTTGGTCCTATTTTCTATCCTCTGTGCCCTTTGCGGTTCAGCCCGGACCAATCGGTAGCCTTAGTGCATCTGCACTTCCGGCTCTGACCCCCGTGTCAGAGCCGGAAGTGCAGATGCACTAAGGCTACCGATTGGTTCAGACTACTACGGTTGATCTATCTGTCTCTTTTCTTTGCCTGTACTGTTTTTAATTATTAATACATATCTGTGTTTATAATAAAATTTATATTTTTTCAAATACCTTTTTTCATATAATTTCATATATATTATATATTTTATGTGCCTACAAAGTCCCACAAGGGGAACCCCATTTTTGTCTAAACATTAGGGATGTGGCACACATAAAGCGCTAGGCTGAAGCACCCCATCTATTCATTTTTGGTAGTAGATACCGCCCCCGCCGCTTTCTTTAGCCTACCGCTTATTTTAGGTTTTGCCTTTGTAGTTTATCCTAGAGTTCACTCTCTAAAAAACTAAATATTCTATTTGTTTATCATTTTGATTATCTGATTTTCTGCTCTGATCTTCATAATGACACAGGACACCATTTTGTCAGGTCTCATCGGGGATAGTTGGAATAATCTCATGCAACAATATCAACAAGATTTCGAGGACAATGAATTTATAGAGACAGAATTGTCATCTATGTTTTTTCAGTTGTCCAAAATGTTAGAGAAAAAATCGATGTTCTTTTGGAACATAAGATCTTTCCAGGAACACATAAAAGAAAATGTCAGCCCGTTTGGCCTAAGAGCCCAAGTTTTTCCGATACTGGAGGACCCAACTCCTGGTTTTAAAATCAAATGGGAACAAGCCCTACAACAATGCTCTGTGGCTCTTATGAACCTCCTCATTGAGGAATATTCTTTAAGAACCACGGAGCTGGATAAACACATAGCTTCTACATGTGAA
This sequence comes from Pelophylax lessonae, assembly GCF_965119305.1. NCBI lineage: Eukaryota > Metazoa > Chordata > Amphibia > Anura > Ranidae > Pelophylax > Pelophylax lessonae. The sequence continues at coordinate 537,799,439 of NC_138769.1, forward strand.
AAACTAAAAAGATATAAAAGTCACATTACTTTTTCCCATCGGGAAGCCAAATTAAAACAACAACTAGACACCTTCAATAAAAATACCCTTGTGAAGAAACAAAAAATTCTTAACAAAGATAAAAACACCTATATACAAGGGAAGGCTTTCCATTGGACAAATAACCAACACTATATTCGACCACTTAATAGGGACTCCAATGCCCCAGCACCCCAACAAACAACTAAGTTACCACCCTTTGTGAAGAACCACAAGACACCAATGGAACGCACCAAACGCCCCCATGCTTTTGGCCCAGACCCAGTATCTAAAAAGTCTAACACTCAACCCCAACACAAGGAGGGTTTATCCCTTTTTCCTACATCATCAATACCTTCACTGTCCAATATCCCTTCCTCACAACAAATACCACCCCCTACCAATTTATCTAACCTACCTACACATCACTCCTCTATCACTCATTTAGATGACCAAACTTTTTTAGATGTGGTTCACCAACGAGCTTCACAACTTACACTTGCACTCCCATCACCTCTTCCCCTCACTTAACCTCCCCCACTGTTACCCCCCCTTCCCCCACCAATTCGGCACAAGATAATGTGGACTTCTCTATCATTAATTTATCCAGCTACAAGTTATCCGAATCTGAATTATCCATATTACAAAAAGGCCTCAATTTTTGCCCCACGAATAACATCAACAAATTTGATTTTGTCAAGGATCTCCATTTATTTGCCCGCAAATTAAATTTCAAATACATCTATCACAAAGGCAAACAAAAACCACATGAACAGGACCCCATTTTAGACACGTTAATTACTCTCCTCGAAGAAAACGAGGATCTTATAGATCGTGTGGACCTTCCCTCTTTACTCGCTGGTATCCCGCCTGAATCCAGAGAACAAAAGACAGTAGGCACTGATTTTCGCAAAAAATCGGATGCCTACCCTCCCATTCAGAATGCGAATATCAACGCCTTCTTAAAAATAGTGTCAAAGGAAGTTGAAAAACTCAATACACGTCCGCTATCCCAACCTAACATCTCTCAAGCCCAAAGAGAGGCAATTAACAATTTGGCAACTAATAAATCTATTACCATCAAGCAGGCTGATAAAGGAGGGAACATTGTGATAATGGACAATTCCCAATACATCAAAATGTGCACCAATATTTTAAATAACACCAATTGGTACAGGCGTATCACACCAGATATAGTTACCAAGTATAACTTGGAATTTTATCAGTTGGTAGACACTGCCTTCCTCAATAATGTTTTTTCCAAAGACACCTGGAATTTTGTCCGCACTAAATTCCCTGTCACCCCCACATTCTACGGCCTCCCAAAGGTACACAAAAGTACCACAGACCCTCCCGGCAGACCGATTATCTCGGGATGCGGATCTATTACAGACAACGCAAGTAAGTTAGTTGATGCATATCTTCAACCCCTTGTCCATAAGTTACCTTCCTTCACTAAGGACACTATTCATTTTATCAACAAAATTAAGGATCTCTGGATACCCCCTACCGCGATTTTAGTCACCATCGATGTGGAGGCTCTTTACAGCTCAATCCCCCACTCTAGGGGTATTGCAGCTGTAAAGCATATTATATCTGGTCAGGACACAGTGGATGCCTATGGCGAGTTTATACTAGATTTATTGTTGTATATCCTCACGCATAATGTGTTTACATTTAATGGTTCCCACTACCTCCAGGTGCAGGGGGTAGCGATGGGCACCTGTTGTGCCCCATCGTATGCCAACCTGTACCTGGGGGAGTGGAAACACTTCCTTTTGGATGATGACGCGTTGTCGATGTACACTGGTCACATCCTTTTCTGGACCAGGTACATCGACGACGTGTTCCTCATCTGGGACGGTCCCACGGAATCCCTCCAAGCCTTCTTAGTTCATTTGAACAAGAACGACTTTAACCTTTCATTTACAATGAATATGGACCCTGATCGGATTACCTTCCTCGATGTCGAGATTATGCGTAGTGAAAATGAAACCCTACAGAGTAACCTCTACCGCAAACCCACCGCGGGAAACACAATATTGCATGGATCAAGTTTCCATCCTACCCCTCTACTTAGATCAATTCCCACTAGTCAGTACTTGAGGCTAAGACGAAATTGTTCAGACCTCAAACTATTCCAAGCGGCTGCTGACGCCCTCCAAAAACGTCTATTACGTAGGGGTTATTCTAAGAAATCGCTTAAACAAGCTTACCAACGTGCCCTTAAAAGTGACAGAGATACACTATTAGCCCCAAAAACATCAGTGGGTTCTAGTAAGGAAGACATCATAAGGATTATAACACCTTATAATCAACAACATCAAAAAATTAGACGTATTGTCTCTAAACACTGGCACCTACTGGCCTCGGATCCTATACTGGGCCAATATGTGTCAGATACACCTAACTTTACCTACAAAAGGGCCCCAGCATTAAGAGACAAAATAGTCCGTAGCGAGCTTCGCGACACTGTCACGTCCACTTGTTGAAAATATAGAGGGACATACATGTGCGGCAATTGCAAATATTGTGGCTACATGTTTACACAAAAATCCCCCATATTGCCGAATGGAGATGTTCATCGACCTAAGAATTTTGCCAATTGCCGCACGATAGGCGTGGTTTATCTCCTGCTTTGTTCTTGCCAGTGTTTTTACATTGGTAAGACCAAGCAGGAGTTTTGGCAACGCGCATACCGCCATCTTTTAAGCATGAGGAAAGCAGACCCTGAGCTACCCTTGGGTAGACACGTGGCTACTGTACATGCCGGCAAAATGCCTAAGGTTAAGTTTTTGATTCTTGACCGAGTTCATCCCGCCCCTAGAGGAGGGGACTGGAACAAGTCCCTCCTCCAACTTGAACTAAAATGGATATATTGGCTCAGGGCCACTGAGCTCCCAGGACTTAATGGATCTTTATCATTCAAGCCCTTTCTTGAGGGTTTTAACTCTGGAGGAATGGAGATTTAATTCCCTCTGCCCTAACCAGACGGCCATCCACCCCTAATCACACTTCAGGGCTTTTTTATAACATCACACTAGTCCCAGTATCCACATATTTACATGCTCTACTGTCCTGGCCTCAAGTATGTTTTGTATTGTATTATATTGTGTTAACATGCAAATCTTCTTTTCACAATAAATTATATAATAAAATTATTCTCTTTTGATATTGTCATGCATAACTATATGTACATGCTTTGATGTTTGCTGTATTGTTATTGACATAAACTGCATGTATGTTCCTCTTCCCTGTATGTTTGACCTTGTCATTTTGTATTCCAGTGTCTGCAACTTGTTTACATCTGTGGGTCGTGTCCTTGCTGATATTTACACATAAAACCACAATTTCTAATCATGTTTGATTGATACAATTATGATACACTCTTTTTTTTTTTATATTCTTTTTGCATTTTTTTCAATTAATTTGGTTTTTGTAAATTCTTTTCAGCAATCTATGTTGACTCCGGGTGTTGCCCCTCCTCCAGTGTGCGTCCCGACACGGGGAGACATATACCGCGTTCTCGCGGTAGCTTGGTCCTATTTTCTATCCTCTGTGCCCTTTGCGGTTCAGCCCGGACCAATCGGTAGCCTTAGTGCATCTGCACTTCCGGCTCTGACCCCCGTGTCGGTGGAGCGCAGATGCCGATCCCGCCCACGTTGCGTCATGTGTGACGCATGTTGGCTGTGGGCGGGCTCGGCACCGGCGTTCCGGGAAGCCCTTCCTCTGAAGCCAGCTGTTTCACGTCTTGTACTAATCAACCAGCACTCTTATAGTGCACCTCTCGCAACACACAGCCAGCGCATTTGTTTGCTGGCTGTGGTGCTGAGAGGACGCTGTGTGCTTCACTACCATTTACATTCAGGTATTGACTCTATATTTTTTACCTAGTCCTTCCAAAAAAACCCCCTTTCTTTCTGATCGGCTTTGCATTTCTAGTCATACCCTATTGCGGCCTTATTGCCCGCTTTATGTTGGGCTATCTTTTGGCATATATTTTGCTATAATGCTTCCTATATATTTATTATATCATTTATAGATATGTGGCTACTTTACATGCCGACATTCATTAGTATATGAATTTCCTTTCTTTGCTCATTTCATTATACATATCAATGTACTTAGCCCTGATCTGTTCACTTTTCAGACCGGCGCTACCTACATCCTTGCCATTCACCTATGCTTAAAGGCTGCTCCTGGCTTCTCCTTGGGGGCTACACACCTGATGTCAACAGCTGTTGGTTTACTGACCAGTATACCCACCTACCATCTTGCTCATTGCATTTTGATCACAAGGACACTCGCACCCACCAGATGTTTTTAACCGTGCAGGCTACCTGAGCACAGTTATTTTTCAACCCTGTAAGTACTCGTCATTGCCATCATAACTACTATGTAAAACTCTAAAGAGTCGTGTTGGAATATTTTCTTCCTTAAAAACCTTCAAAAATTCATGGTTTTTGTATTGTTTATATTCTCTTATTCACTAGAGTACCGTTTGAACCTTCCCCTGAAGAAGAAGCAAATTTTCCCTTTGGCTTCGAAACATGTTGGGTTTCAGTTCAGACTACTACGGTTGATCTATCTGTCTCTTTTCTTTGCCTGTACTGTTTTTAATTATTAATACATATCTGTGTTTATAATAAAATTTATATTTTTTCAAATACCTTTTTTCATATAATTTCATATATATTATATATTTTATGTGCCTACAAAGTCCCACAAGGGGAACCCCATTTTTGTCTAAACATTAGGGATGTGGCATACATAAAGCGCTAGGCTGAAGCACCCCATCCATTTGTGAGGTCAGGCACTGAAGTGGATGGGAAGGCCTGGCTCAGAGTCTCTGCTCTAATTAATCCCAAAGGTGTTTTATCAGGTTGAGGTCAGTCAAGTTCCTCCACCCCAAACTCACTCATCCATGTCTTTAGGGACCTTGCTTTGTGCACTGGTCAAAAAGATTTGGTGGAGGGGGGGGGGGGGTTATGGTGTGGGGTTGTTTTTCAGGGGTTGGGCTTGGCCCCTTAGTTCCAGTGAAGGGAACTTTTAAGAAGTCAGCATACCAAGACATTTTGGACAAGTTCATGCTCCTAACTTTGTGGGAACAGTTTGGGGATGGCCCCTTCCTATTCCAACATGACTGCACACCAGTGCACAAAGCAAGTTCTATAAAGATATGGATGAGCAAGTTTGTCATGGAGTAACTTGACTGGCCTGCACAGAGTCCTGACCTCAACCCAGTTGGGATGAATTAGAGTGGATACTGCGAGCCAGGCCTTCTCGTCCAACATCAGTGCCTGACCTCACAGATGCGCTTCTGGAAAAATGGTCAAACATTCCCATAGACACACTCCTAAACCTTATGGACAGCCTTTCCAGAAGAGTTGAAGCTTTTAAAGCCTTAAAGGATGTGCCAACTCAATATTGAACCCTACTGAATAAGACTGAGATGGATGCTATTAAATTTCATATGCGTGTAAAGGCAGATGTCCCAATACTTTTGGTACAATAGTGTAGATCGCCCAGAGGGCTGTTTTTTTTTCCTCAACAAAAGTGGAATTACTCTTTAAACCTACTGAGCAAAAGCAGTAGCGTAATTTATCAAAAGTCCTGATTTCTCATCTTTCATTATGAATTTGTCTTGAATTCAAAAAAGCAATCAGGTTAAAAAGGGGAAAAACACCTGATTTTTTTTAATTGACTCGATTTTTGCGGTTTACACAAATTAGTAGTGCTCACTAAAATTGTCTTCCTTGAGCACATTGTGTGTAAGCGAATCATCTCATGTGTTCCCAGTTTTTCAGTTTCTTTTACATTGGACAAACAATATTTACTTTGCAGGCCATTATTAAAGCAGAAGTCCAGCCGAATACCTTAAATTCTCCCCTGCAATCATTAATGTGAGCTGAGTTCAACCTTATGTGTCAAGTTGAAAAAAATCCCAGTTTTTCTACCTTAATTCTGCAGTTTTCAGTGCTGTCACATGACTTCAGTTCCTCTTCCTGTTGAGTCCAAGAGCAGCAAGTGGGTGTGGTTACTGAAAGCCAGTGATGTCACTTCCAGGGAGGGGCACTGTACCTGTGTAGCCAGTGGGCGTATACAGAATGGGAGGAACCTATCACAGGTTCCTGCCCAGTGTTGTCTCATCAGTAAGGGTGCATTGTACATCCTAGTTTATGAGAAAATGAAGAAATAATGCACACAGGACTCAGGGGGAGGGGCACGTATACAGTATAGCTGTGTTGGGGGGGCACATATAGAGTATAGCTGTGCTGGGGGTGGGGGGGGTTCGGTGCACACATACAGTATAACTGTGCTGGGCTTTGAATGAAGACTCCCATAGGGGAATAGAGCTGAACACGGGGGGGGGGGACTGTCAGTGTAGCTAGAAGTGCTCTGTCTACAATGATCATAGTACGGTCAACCACACTAAGTCTATGTTTCCACTACTGCAACTAATCAGTGATACCCATTCCCATCTATGTGACTTTGAAAATTAGTGACCTTGAAGAGGTACCTGCACTACTTTGATGCAACTTTTGATGCGACTTTGATCCAGAGAGTGTAAAGTTGGATCAAAGTTTCACTCCAAAGTCGCACTCTAGCCTAGTGCCAATGTTTCCACTAGTGCGACCCTTAAGTTGTGCGATTTAGAGTGCAACTGTGAGTGCACCTTTGATCCAACTTTACACTCTCTGGATCAAAGTCGCATTAAGTTACTCATGAAGGTAGTGTAGGTACCTTTTCAAAGTCGCTGATTTGCAAAGTGTCATAGATGGGAAGGTGTGCCATTGAAATCAATGGGCTGTGACTTGTCATGTGACTTAATGTGTCCAAAGTTGCATGACAAGTCGCACTAGTGGAAACTGAGCCTAAAATTCATTGCTCACATATAATGAGCAATAGAAATGGAGCGGCATCCTTCTAAACTTTCAAAAATGTTCCTTTTGTGTTTTATTTCTTTCATATATTGTGCCGGTCACGTGCCCCCCCCCCCCTCTCTCTCTCTCTCTCTCTCTCTCCCTCTCTCTCAGGAGAAGCTGTTAGCCTAAACAAGACAATGAAGACAGGAAGAGATCGTGGTGAAGGATAGGAGGGATGGGGGTGGGGCTGGGCAGATCTAGGCATGTCTTTCTAAGAAAGACCGACAACCTTTTCAGGAAGTGAAAGACAGCTTATCAAATTCAGATAAAGGGAGATAACGTTGTCAGTGAAGAACAGGAAGAAGCTGTTTGTCCAGCTTGGATAAGACTTTCTAAGCTACACAAGCAGCTATGCAGAAAATGAATAATTTCAAAGGTAAAGATATTTAACATACTATTTTAATCAGGAAAATGTTCTTTCTTGACTGGAGTTTTCCTTTAATGTCACAATAACACAATACAGGACTATCCTTCATGTAAACTGTTTATAATAAATGTTGTGTCTGAAAACTTCTTTTTAATGATTTTTTCTCAAGAAGATATATTTTATTTAGCATACATTTTCTTTTTTGTGTGTTCCAAACCTGGTTGTTCCAAGTCAAATAAATTCTTGACCTGGCATGAAAAAAACAGCAATTCAAACAAGGTCCTGCCTTAAGAAAATAAAAACTCTTATCCCTTTGCAAATTCACGTTTTCTATACCAGAAGATCTAATCCTAATTAAAAATAAATTACATGCTGTATAGAACTTAAAATGAGTGAGATAATCCTATTACATACGAGACTATACCCTGCGTCTATCCTCTTTTAATGCAGAGAGGAGATCAGATGAAGCTGAGCTATCTTTTGTAAACCATGTTGAAAATGTTCTCTAGATCTTAGCCATCACGTGATGATGCTGTCAATCTAGTTGTCTGCACACGATTATAATAATGCTATGGATTTGTATGCTGGCTATCGTTTAACATTCCCCCCAAATACTGAGCTTTGTAGCATGTTTGGTCGCATGACCGGTAGACATTTGTCTGCTAAGTTGCTTAAATAAAGAGAGGGGTTCTTTTGAGGCAGTTAAAGCCTATTGGCATGATAACAAGCAGCTTTTGTTATGAGGATCAGTGGCACTGGGTGTTTTTGTACACCCTGCAGGGATCTAAGAATTGTTACTTTCAATGACATTTGCCTAATCCTGGAGTCTGTGCCGTCTCCTTATGTCCGAGGATAATTCTCAGTTGCGAAGAAGATGAATTTGGTTAGCAAAGTACAGATATATTTCAGTATTCAGGAAAGGTGCCTAAACAAATGATGATTGGTTAATTCAGTCCCACAAAGGTACAGGCTCCAGTTGTCCAAAAAAGATATGGCTATTTACAGTGATGACCAAATCAAAATATTTAATGTTTAGGTTAGATTTTTGGATTGGACTTTGTAAGGATCTGCCTTCCTTAACTGTCTGAATTTGTATATAACTGTAAACAGTGTATATTATGTCTGCACTTCTTGTCCCTGGGTTGTTGACTTTTAAACCCCAGAAGAAGCAAGTATAGAGAGAGAGAGGAATTCTCAGCCACATGCCATGTTCTTACTGTTAAACACCAAGCCAGAAAGAACTAATATGCAAGTATGCCTATGTTCTGATAAGTAATTGAAGCTGCTCAGGGTATATCTAAATCTTTGTAACAGACTGAATATATCTGCCCTTTCCATTTCACATACACAGCGCCAGATAGCTAGATCAGTACTACTGTATGTGTAGGGGTCACATTTCAGTATATTGCTAGGTGAAATTGTATATTGCAATAGAGTTTATATGCAGGTCCTGTTATTTTAATTATATGCAGCTCCTGTGATTTTAGTTAACATTGTCCCTTCTAATCTGGGATTCTATAGCTAGTATTAGCTCAGGGCTTGATAACCAGAAAAGGCTAGAGCCAACTTAGGCTTCCAATGCCCACATCAGGATTATCGGGCTTAAAGGAGAAGTATAGCCAAAGCTTGTTTGGCTGTACTTCTCCTATGGATCACAGGAGTGCAATTTGCTTTGCACTCCTGTGACCCGTTTTCAGCAAAGAGCGGACTGAAGTCCACTCTCTGCTGACATCACAGAAGTTGACTGACACCCGGCTCAGCCTCTCAGTGAGCTGCTGAGAGCCTGAGCCGGCCAATCCCTGTCCCTCCACAGCTCATCGCTCCAATGAGTGAGGAAGGAGCAGAGCAGAGAGCTGCTGACTGACATTCAGCAGCTCTCTGCTCAGGAAGCTGTGAGAACCGAGTGATCGGTGGTGTTCGATCGCTCGGTTCTCAGTGTAGAGGTGACAGGGGACAGATGCAGCACGGAGTGATGCTGCATCTACCTAGGTAAGTATTAATCGAAAAAATACCCCAAACCTATACTTCTTTTTTAAAGCTCCAGTTGCATGTCAGATTAGAAACTAGTAGGAAGGAACTAAGGTGCAGGGTATATAAGCTGACTCTAAGTTACAGTGTCACAGTAAAGCCCCGTACACACACGCAGATCGTCGTCATACAAATGTTCGTCTTTTCTCCCCGGGATGTCGGTGTCTGTTGAAAAGTGCAAAGACAGCACAAGGACAGCACAAGAATTTTGTCTGCAGACTTCAGCTGACTGCAGAAGTGATGTCATGTAATGGTTAACTTTCCCTGTGTTTTTTATTTTCTGAGCATGCCCAGTCTTGCAAATCTGCGGTCTGTCGGCCGAATTCTGTACTGACAGGCGAACAATCGTCCGTTCTGGTGTCCGCAGACAAAAATTTTCATGTTTGCAAGAAAGACTTTTGTCCGCGGATTGTGCGCAGACAGCTGTCGGAGGCACCATACTAACACGCGTACAATCGGCAGATCTTTCGTCCGCCGACGTTTGTATGCCGACGATCGGTACGTGTGTACGGGCCTTAATGTTCCTGTCAGTGAGAAGCTCTGTTCCAGGCTGGTTGGACAACAGTTGGAGGATTCCCCCGAAGCCATATCATCCCTAAACCTCTGCAACTAGACTTTGCTGCAAAATTCATCTCTATTATTAACATTATATGTTACATTATATGCACACAATACCACCAGGACACCTATCGGCCCTTTTGCTGATAATACCTGTTTGAATGTTGGATGTATGTATTGTTATTAATCCCTTCTTTTTAAAGCTTGTATTATTTCTTTACAAGAATGCATATACAGTATTCGGCCTCCTTGAACTTTGCGACCTTTTGCCACATTTCAGGCTTCAAACATAAAGATATAAAACTGTAATTTTTTGTGAAGAATCAACAAGTGGGACACAATCATGAAGTGGAACGAAATTTATTGGATATTTCAAACTTTTTTAACAAATAAAAAACTGAAAAATTGGACGTGCAAAATTATTCAGCCCCTTTACTTTCAGTGCAGCAAACTCTCTCCGGAAGTTCAGTGAAGATCTCTGAATGATCCAATGTTGACCTAAATGACTAATGATGATAAATAGAATCCACCTGTGTGAAATCAATTCTCCGTATAAATGCACCTGCACTGTGATAGTCTCAGAGGCCCGTTTAAAGCGCAGAGAGCATCATGAAGAACAAGGAACACACCAGGCAGGTCCGAGATACTGCTGTGGAGAAGTTTAAAGCCGGATTTGGATACAAAAAGATTTCCCAAGCTGAGCTGCCTGTGCCTATAGACACAGTGGCTCACCCCCAACACCCGGTCCCTCATCACATAATTTGATTAAAAGCAGCAGGAAGCAATGGCTCGCTACTGTCAATCTGCCCTATGAGGAAGGAGAGAGCAGAAAGAGCTGCTGCTCTCGAGCACAGTGCCAGATTGAGATTGGGCTCAGGTAAGTATTGCGGGGGGTGAACGTGTAGCACAGGAGTTTTTTTACTTTAAAGTGATGTCAAGGGAAAAATGTTTCTTTCTAAAAATAACAAACATGGTATAATTACCTGCTCTGTGTAATAGTTTTACACAGAGTGGCCCGATCCTCCTCTTCTTGGGTCCTCCACCAGCGCTCATGGCTCCTCCCCCTTGCTGATTGTTTGATCCTGATACGTGCTTTGTGTGTTTATTGACACACAGAGCGTAGCTTGGCCCCACTCCTCTTCTCACTGGCTGTGGTTGACAGCAGGAAGAGCCAATGGCTGCTATCAATCTGCCCAGTGAGGAGAGAGAGAGCCAAGAGAGCCACTGCTCTCAGGCACAGTGCTGGATCTCCTGCATAAAATGTCTACATGCAGATTTGTCCAATCTGAACTGAATCTTACAACTCATTAATCATTTGCCTAGGCTTCTCAATCGCATTAAACATGTCTACATATTTAGGCAAATTAAAAAAAGGGATCCTCCTGATTTGATCATCTCTATTGGCAATGGTCAGCTATACTGTAGCTATCTTTCATCTGGGTCTTTCAGATATGCCTGTCAAATAATAGCAATAGTAAATCTGGTCACATAAGTCACAATCTAAAAGTACATCTGTGCAATTCCTTTCAGATTCCGTAACAAATGTAACATGTCATGACTTATCTAAGTAACCCATTCAACCTACATTCAGTCAGGTATACCCTCACACTGCATTGCTGGCATTCTGAGATGTATAGTAACTAAGTAGAACTACTTCACTACTGTACTTAAGTACCGAAAGGCGGCATCTGTACTTTCCTGGAGTAGAATTTTTTTCTCCTACTTCCACTTTTACTTCACCACATTTTTTCAATGATTTCAATACTTCTACTCCGATATATTTTTTTTTGTGCTGCATAGTTACTCGTTACAATTATAAAAATTACCACTGCCAGAACAGTAGATGGCAGGTTTCATGAAGTTCAAAAAAATGTGTATAATGTCATGTGTAAATCAGAGCATACGAAAATAAATGCTACTGAATGTATAAATAAAATGGTCTACATATCTGCTGTTAAAGAGGTTGTAAACTCGGTAAAAAAAATTTTTTTCTTTTACAACCTGAAAGAGAAATACATAATGAGCTAGTATGCATCGCATACTAGCTCATTATGAAATACTTACCTTAGAACGAGCCCCCGCCGTGCTGCACGCTTACCTGTATGACGGGCGACATGTCTAGTCGCCCGTCTTCGGGATCGCGGTATCCGGCCATCTGATTGGCCGGAGCCGCGGTGACGTCACTCCCGCGCACGCGCGCGGGAGCCGACAGTCACGGCACGGGGCTCTGAAGGAATGGCACGAGCGGCCGTTCCTTCATAGCGCATGCACCAGTGACTTCATTGGATGCATCGAAGGTAAATATCTCCTAAACGGTACAAGTTTAGGAGATATTTACAGTACCTATAGGTAAGCCTTATCATAGGCTTACCTATAGGTACAACTTGCAGAGGAGGGTTTACTTCCTCTTTAAGGGGAAAGAGAACCTCCCCCAACCAAGGAGAGTCACAAGCGTACATAGACCTTTTTTCTGGTAAGAGGCTGATTTTGCTTTTTTCACTGGAAGTTGAGAGCACAGGTTTTGCAGTTTTGTTTCACTGGAAGAGTCTATTTGGATATTATTTTGCACTTACCTTCATCCGCTGGGTAAGGGGGAAATTCACAAGGTGGTGGGAGTCTGCACCTATTATTTGGAATAGCACCTGTTTGATTCCTGCACCTTTGAAAATGTATTCATCTTGTTTTGTCACATATATATGGTATTATGGCATTATATATATGGACTTTTTATTGACTTTGATTTCATACACTCTTCCTTTATTTCATTATTGGAATATATTGTTGTATATCACATTGGTTTATATGTGATTTTGCGCACAAATAAGCTGTGGAGAAAAAAAAACATGCAGGGAAGAGAAGGAGGGATGCTTTAAAGGGGAAAGGGAGGGACATACTTTATCTGTTTTTGTTTTAAAAAAGTTACAGACAAAGGAATTGTGATTGTCCTTTAGGTTAATCATTTGAAATAAAAAACAATATGATGTTCAAACTTTTGACTTCTTTCTTTAATAACTACATAACACAGTACTTGTACTTTTACTTTTAGTACTTGAGTAGCAATTTTTTAAAAAAAACTACTGGTACTTTTACTTTCAGTACTTGAGTAGCAAAATTTTAAAAAAACTACTTGCAATACTTAAGTACAAAAAATGTTGAATACTTTAGTACTTCTACTCAAGTCACTTTTTGATAGAGCACTTCCACTTCTATTCAAGTCACTTTTTAATCGAGCACTTGTACTTTTACTCAAGTATGGGTTTCGAGTACTTTATACAAGTGTGCTGGCATTGTACAATCAAAATGTATCAGTGTGTGGCCAGGCTTAAAGACTCAGCAACCTGAAATTCTGATAGTGGCTAGATTGTATGTGGTCACTACTCATTTATATTACCTGCCCAGTGATCAGCATGCCCCTTAAGACTTACAACGCAATAATAGACTCACAACAAAATGTTAAATGGGTTAGGGCAGTCACCATATTGGTGGTAATCAGTTGGAATCATGTGTATCGTGCACAACCTGTCTGATTGCTTCAAATTCTAAGCACCACTGAAATAGTAAACTATCTAGCCAACCATGCCTTGTCATGTTTTCTAATGGCTTTGCACATGCTGGATCAGCAAAGCATATCATCAACCTGAAAGGCCATATGGTCATTACCTGCGAGCTGTGTTCCGATGTGTCTGGCTGAGTGTTTTCTGTATGGAGTGGCCTGTTGCATATTCAGGAGGCTTATTTATCATCTGCCTGTGTTTCTGCGATATTTGCCTGCACCCTCCTGTCCTCTTTCAATAAAATGCTGCTGAAGGTGCAGTAATTTGCTCCGGCGTTGTTTTGTTTATTCTGCTCCATTTCATTACAAGCAATTGTTTGGAAGAGATATTAAATACTGGCTTTCAACACAATTCATTCCTTGAGAAATGACAAACGCTTTCAGTAATTTGATGGAGGTAAATCACACACATCCTTGTTTCTAGCCTTAACTTCATAATATGTCAAGAACAAGCCAGCTTCATCTGTTCCCAAGTATGCTGTTTGCTTTCTGTATGAAGTAAAATAATATACAAATTATTATTATTTTTTTTTTTTCATATTTCCATTTACCCTATCAAGTCAGAGATAGTATGGAATGCGGTGAAAATTAGATATATGTATACAATTTACCTGTCAGTAACCACATATGCCAAATCCACATGGATCACATTAAGATTTAAAGAAAAGCAGCATCAGATACCTTCCAGTGATAGACACGTGAAATTATTGCGGTTCAGAAACATTGGTCTTAAATCACTATTATGACAACAGAAACTTGATCTTTCAGCTAGTATAATTACACTTTAAATATCTTATAATATCACCCTTGCAGTGTGTGTAACAATTTATTAAAGGAAAAATGTACTGAAAGAAATATCGGGGATTCTAACTCTGAGCTCCTTTCAAGACTACTAGTTCCTACTGTCTCCAGCTTCAGTATTTCACAAACCTGGATTCTTTGTCAACTGTGTCGTTTTCCTCATGAAGTGCACATGTGGTGCATTTTACGTTGGTAAAACGAAGCGTGCATTCCATCAACGAATTAAGGATCATGTAAGCCTGATAGTAAAGAAACATCCGGAAACACCTATAAGCCGCCATGTTGGCTCATACCACAATTGTGATGTCTCCAATATTCAGTTTCATGCTTTGGAATACGTGCCCATCCATGAAAGAGGTGGTGATGTGGATCGCTTATTACTCCAATGCGAAACCAAATGGATTTTTTCTTTACAGGCTACCAAATTCCCAGATCTCAATGAATCCTTGAGTTTTAAGTCTTTCTTGTAGGGTCTTCGTCTATCCATGGACTTTAAAGCCGTCTATGCAATGATTTTGCATGTTTAAAATCTATCTAATATATTTTTTCTGATCTGTTAACATAGGATCAATGGTTGTTGAGGTTGATACAAGGGTTCTACTTGTTTTTATAAAAATGTAAGTTTGTTTTTAATTACTTTATTCTAATCAAGAATATTTATTTATTTATTTATTTTAGGTTAAAGATTCCGCCGGCTACTGCAGGAGTACTTTTACCTATGGGAACCAATCTTTGTTGTATGCCGAATCTAATGCCCACTCTCCTTCTCAAACATTTGCAAACAAAAATGATGATCATATGTCTAAATCCTATGTTTTTCCGTTATTGAGAGGCTTTGAGTTCAGCTGAGTATGGATTATCCCTCTACTTATTTGGCACATATATATTATTGTTTTTTTCTTTTCTAAATATTATTTTTGCTGTTTCTGATTGTTGTTGGAAGACCAGAGGGAGAAGACCGGAGGTAGAAGACCGGAGGGAGAAGACCAGAGGGAGAAGATCGGAGGAAGATTTTTAATAAAGGACTTCTCAAAACCATCTCTTGTCATTATTTACACTACACTGCCTTTTATTGGGTGAATGAGTAGGGGTACAATGTACCCCATACTCATTCACATAGGGAGGGGGTCCAGAATCTGGGGGGCGTCCTAATTCCAATAAGCACCCTGCCCGCAGACCCCCACAACCACCGCCCAGGGTTGTCGGGAAGAGGCCCTTGTCCTCATCAATATGGAGACAAGGTGCTTTTAGGGTGGGGGGGGGGTGCAGAGCCCTTCCTGCACCAAAGCACCCACCCCCCCCCATGTTGAGGGCGTGTAGCCTGGTATGGTCCAGAAGGGGGTGGGGCTGCTCACTCATCCCCTCCTCTTTCCTGACCTGCCGGGCTGCATGCTCGGATAAGGGTCTGGTATGGATTCTGGATATGGATTTTTTTTTTTGTGTGGAGCTCCCCTCAAAATCCATACCAGACCCTAAGGACTTGGCTTGGAACCTGGATCATCCTGATCTGACTTGGATGCGACTTCTATTCAAATTAATGGGTTGAAAGCCGTATCAAAGACGGCTCATAGGCAACCACTGATTTTGAATAGAGGCAGAAAAACGCTGCTAAAAGCTAACGTGGCTGAACATGCATTAACGTCAATGGAAAAAGCTACTAAAAGTACATTTTTACAGCTGCTTTTTCCTGGCGTTAGTAGTGGCTCTGCAGCTCATTTTTTCTAATGCCCTGTGTGCATGAGGCCATAGAGTACACTACATAACACAAATGCTTTAGCAATAAAGTTGTACTAGGCTCATATTCTCAACAGCCACTTTATTAGGTACACCTTGCTAGTATGGGCTTGGACACCCCTTTGCCTTTAGAACTGCCTTAATTCTTCATGGCATAAATTCAACAAGGTTTTGCAAACAATCCTCAGAGATATTGGTCCATATTGACATGCTAGCATCACGCCATTGCTGCAGATTTGTTGGCTGCACATCCATGTTGTGAATCTCCCATTCCACCACATCCCAAAAGTGCTCTATTGGATTGAGATCTGGTGACTGTGGAGGCCATTAGAGTACAGTGACCTCATTGTCACGTTGAAGAATCCAGTGGTGAGATGATTTGAGTTTTGTGACATGGTGCATAATCTTGCTGGAAGTAGCCATCAGATGGGTACACCGTAGTCATAAAGGGATGGACATGGTCAGCAACAATACTCAGGTAGGCCCTGGCGTTTAACCAGCTCCTGACCACCCGCCGCCTTTTTACTGCGGCAGGGTGGCTCAGGCAGGGGAAACGACGTAGACCTACGTCACTCGCTTGAGAGGAGCTAGGGGGCGAATGTCAGCGGTGAAGCCCGAGCGTGTGTCAGGTGGCACGGATTGCCGCCTGACACCTGCGACCGTTCCCAGCTGAGAGAGGAGGACAGTCGGCTGTTGTAAACACACACATCCGCCTGTCAGTTTTTTAGGCGGATCTGATCGGATCCTCCATGCAGCTCTATGGGGCAGCAGGTGTCAGCGGAGACACCTCCGCTGACACACGCTGCCATCCGTATCCGATCCTGTCCGTGAAATCTGGACGGATGGAAACCCTATTTTTCCATCCGTTCAGTAATAGGATCGGATCGCACTGCAAGCGGAGACGGAGCTGTCATCCGCCGGCTCAGCGGGGATCGCGGATGGATCCCCGTTGAGCAACACGGATCCGCCTACGGAGGCGGACCGTGTGAAAGAGGCCTAACAGTGCATATTTATAGCACTGATAACTGTAGTAATGTCACTGGTCTCCCCAAAGTGTCAAAAATGTCAGTTAGGGGTCTGATCTGTCCGCCGCAATGTCACAGTCCCGCAAAAAATCACAGATCGCCGCCATTACTAGTGAAAAAAAAAATGACATAAATCTTTTCCGTAGTTAGTAAACGCGATAACTTTTGCGCAAACCAATCAAAATACGCTTATTGCGATTTTTTTTTTTATACCAAAAATATGTAGCAGAAAACAAATTGCCCTAAAATGTTAAAAATTTTTGATTACATTTATTTTGGGAATGTTATGTAGCAGAATGTGAAAAATATTGTTTTTTTTTTTTCAAAATTGTCGCTATTTTTTTGTTTATAGCGCAAAAAATAAAAATGGCACAAGTGATCAAATACCACCAAAAGAAAACTCTATTTGCGCGAAAAAAAGGACATCAATTTTATTTGGGTACAGTGTCGCACGACCGCGCAATTGTCCGTTAAAGTAACACAGTGCCGAATCGCAAAATAGGGCCTGGTCAGGAAGGGGGTCAAATCTTCCTGTCTTAAAGTGGTTAAGAAGGGTCTTGAGAAAGGGGGTTCTTACATCCCCAAAATGTTAGATTTTTTCCTCCTGCTTATCACCAGAGTCCAGCTCAGTGGAGCCAGACTACTTTTGCTGTATTATGCTTCATGTGATCGGACAAACTTGGATATTTTAACCTATTATATGTTTTTGCCAGGGGCGTAACTACAGGGGTTGCAGGGGTTGCAATCGCTACCGGGCCCCATGCTCCAGGGGGCCCGGTAGCAAACCAGTGGGTGAACTTCTAGGATCTCAAAGGTCACACTTGCGACCGGGCCCTGGCATTTCACCACTGTGGGGAGGCCCCAAGATTGCAGGAAGGGGGCCCACTGCAGAACTTGTGAAAGGATCCTGATGCGGGACCATAATAAAAGGCCATGCAATGAAATTAAAGAGCCCCAGGATTAGTGGGAAGAGCCCCGGGCTTGAAGGGAAGGGCCCCGGCCAGGGGTCTGGGGGGCCCTTCATGGTTTCTTGCATCGGGGCCCTGAAGGTTCTAGTTACGCCTCTGGTTTTTGCCTAATGCAAGCTTTATTGCTAAAGCATTTTTGTTATGTGGTGTGCTTAGTTTATATATTTAAAATTATCAGAAAACTTCGAAGTCTTAAAAATCAGGCAACTAGATTTCAGAAAGGTCAATAATTACAGCCTCCTTAAAGGTGACAATAGATCTTATGATGCATTGATAAGATGATAGATCCAACAGAATTGATTTTTGATGGCCATATCCAGGGGCATTACCATTAGATTTAATAAGCCTGTGTCATTTCATGGCAGAGGCCCAGAAATAGCTTTTCATCGTTATTTTCCATCATCAGAAGAGCTACTCTAATCCTATATACTTTAATTTACACACTGTCACAATAGTATAACCCAAGGAATATACATATATATATATATATATATATATATTATAACCCAATCTTAGGAAAACATTATTTGTAACAGTAGTGGTCCTAGCAGAGGGGTTCTGCCAAATGTTTCGTGTCTTCATGCTCTTCCAATGGAAAATCAGTGCCAGGCTGTGTCCCCTGCCATCCAAGGTGAAGTGCACCCCCTTCCTTGATTTGAAACAGCTTGAGTTTGAGCAGATCTGCACATGAAGTGGCCAGGTAGAGCACTGAAAAGACCTTTCATAACAGAAACTAATGCCATTTATAAAATGATACATAGTATATATTGTATACCTTATTTTTTATACACAACAGCCAGTTTTTTCCTGCAAAATCTGCAGGTCGGAGCTGTCAGTTTGACAGTCACATTGCACATGGCAGAGGATGGGACAATGTGGAGGTAGGAAAGTCTCCTGCCCTAGCTGTGCCCCATATCAAACCAAGCACCTGAGCCATGGGCAGAAATGCGTGCACATTGACGTCATTAAAATGTTTGTAAACCCTAAGGATCCATTCACACTTGTGCAACTCCATTGCGACTTTGATGCAACTTTGATGCATCTTTGGATGGGTGCATCTTGGATGCGATTTTGACTGCTGACTTTGGCTTTGACTGTTGCATTAATAATATTAAGATGCAACTTTCATGTGACTTTTGAGAGTGTACATTACAGTCTTTGCCACTCAAGTCACATGAAAGTCACATCAAAGTAGTGCGGGAACCTTTTTTAAAGTTGATGCAACTTCAGGTTGCATAGATTTTAACAGCTTCCTTTAAAATACATGGTCTGTGACTTGTCATGTGACTTTATGTGTCCAAAGTCACATGGCAAGTCGCACAAGTGTGAATAGAGCCTTATATAAACCAGCTGAAGCTACTAGGCTCAGGTGATACACCAATGTGAAATAAATCCTCCTACATAAGTTGTATTATTTTACCTGCAACCCTTTCGTCTCAACATCAACCTAAATCACCCATTTTACAAAGCATTTCAGATTGTCAGAAGGAAAAGGGTGGGGGTCTAATGTCACACATTGCACAGCAAAGAACAGGAAGCTGAATGTAATCTGAGACCCAACTGGAGGGAAAGGAAACGCCATCCTCTACACCACAGGTGCCAAACACAAGGCCCGCAGGCCGAATCCGGCCCTCCAGGCCATTTTATGTGGCCCTCACACCTCTCCTGTCGCTGCAGGAGAGCTCCAGTCCTCCTCCAGACCTTATTCTTTCTGCTTTTCAGCAATGCCTCCAGCCTCTTCCCAGCAGTACCACAAGGTAAGGGAGGTGCACTGTGATGTAAGGGGGATGTAAAAGCATAATGCTGATGCGGCCCGCGATTAAATTGAGTTTGACACCCCTGTCTACACAGTCTCATAGAGAAACATCAGAGCTGAGGTCCCTGGGATTGCTTGGGGTCAATGTAGTCCATCAGAAGTGACTCATGCAGAAATCAGAAGAATGATAGAGCAGACACAAACCACACTAGGTGCTTTGGGTTGAGGCAAGTACACACTCTAGAAGGAGTTCTTTTTTTATTTCACTGTTTTTCAACCAAGTTAAAGCATTTCTTTTTCATACTTTTACTATTTGAAAGCTATATTCATTAAGTCAATTAAAGAAATTTACCCATTGCATATGACAACTAGAAGAATATGACTTATTCCAGTAACTGAGCAGCAATTTGGGTATACGTTACACAGTTCCAAACCAAACATCGCATAAAAAGGCCCTGCAGGACTCCAGTTAAGCCCCCAGGATGGTATGGAAGCACAGATCTGGTGGGTTTCAGGGCTGGAAGCACCATCTGTCACTGACTGCTTTGGTCAGCCCCAAGCCTAGGAGATGATCCCTTTATTTCATGGCCTTCTTAATGTGTCACAGAGTGCTTTGTAAGAATATCCTGTAGCACATCACTGTAAAAGGATATATGCTAATGACTTCACTCTGATGTCATCAACATCACTTTGATAAAAAGTAAAATAACTCAAACATTAACACCTTCCAGGTCTTGGTGAATCTTACTGTAATCACTTGACCTCCGGAATATTTACCAGGCCTTTTTTTGCTTTTTGGCACTGTGTTACTTTAACCACTTAAGGACCGCCCGTCACAGTTTTACTGTGGCAGGCAGCCCCTCCTGCGCAAACCGACGTAGGACTATGTCGGTCGTGCGCCTGCTGCTAGGGGGACGTCGGGCACCCGCGATCGTTCCCCGCTAAGAGAAAAGGACAGTCAGCTGTTATAAACACTGCTTAGCTGTCTGTATGATATATAAAACCTACTACAGCAAAACTGATATTTACAAAGAAAAAAATGCAGTTTAAATTGCTGGTAAATGACAACTTTGACCTTTCTAACCCCATGGAAAAAAAAAAGAAAATAAGCATGAGGTCCCCTCCAAAATCCATAATAAATCCCTTATCCAGGCTTTTAGCCTGGCATCCTATGAAAGCTGGGAGGGATAAGTGTATGGCCGCCCCTCCTGAACCATACCAGGCCACATGCCCTCAACATGATACCTTGTCCCCATGTTAATCTGCATGTGGGGGTTTACTTTTTAATTATTATCTTTACTTATTAATAGGTGTATAAATAATTAAAAAACAAGGTGTTTCCTTAATGAAAACATAAACACTAGCAGCGCATATAGGACTCTGTATGTACAGTCCTAAAGATCAGCCAGATAGGCCGACCCTCATCAAAATATCAATGTAGCAGTCTTTGGTATATTGAGGTGAATCACTCTTCAGTGCTCGGTATATATGGGATGATGTGCACCTTCACCGCACCTCTGTGAACCCCCTTAGTAGTACTCACGTACCCTCAGACCATGTAACTTATAGGTTAATACTCGGCAAGACTCCTAGGACCAGTCCCTTGTGCAATAACCGACCATATACCACTAGTCACGGACAGCCAGTGATCCTCCAGAAGTCTCTCAATAACCGCAGTACCATGAAATCATGAGGGGGAACTCATAGTGTATACCGTACAGAAAGGCTTTATTGCATAAAATAATCCATAAAATACACTCACATTTTTTGCATAAAAACACAGCGTGGTAAAGTAAGGCACCCTCACGGCTGCACGCTCCACGTTTTTGAAATGCGTTTTCCTGGATTCTCTCACATGAAATGAATTGTTCAATGCTCACAATATACAGCAATGCCAATTTCCTCTGAAGAAATGCTGTTATACATTTCTGTTGCAACAGCAGGAACTCTGTCTCCTCACACCGGTCCAAAAGCTCCTCCTCCTTACTTATTAACATAAAAAAATGTAAAGAAAATCACACACACATCTTGAAAAAAATCTTTCTAAAAAACGATAAATCCCCCCAAAAAATCCCACAACGCAAATCCATGATCAATTAGGTCATCTATCAATGCAGATCCTCATCAATTGTGATGAACCACACCCCCTGACCGCAAGTTGTAATCCACTTAAGTAATCCACTAACCGACAGACTTATCCGATCCCGGTGATATGCTCACCACAAATTACATCCTATGGTCCCTGCCACTAAATGTAAACAAAGTAACAGGGTCTCCTGGGTGATGTCACTGACCAAATATGGAAGTGGCCATATTTGTTCAATGACATTGCCTAGATCAGTGATGGTGAGCCTTGGCACCCCAGATGTTTTGCAACTACATTTCCCATGATGCTCAACTACACTGCAGAATGCATGAGCATCATGGGAAATGTAGTTCCAAAACATCTGGGGTGCCAAGGTTCGCCATCACTGGCCTAAATATAGCCATGTGACCCTAATTTGGTCAATGATGTCAGTGCTGGCACCCACTGCTTCCTTAACAGCCATTGAAAAGAAGCTATCGTATATGGTAGTGGTAGAAATACCATTACCTACATGACGTTCAGCTCCCATCAAGTAAGCAAAAAGGCGTCTAGACGAACTAGCAAAATCTGGCATTTTGAACAACCGGCAAAGGCATCCCTAGTTATGGATAACCACATTGGGATTTGCTGCTTTCTGAAATGGTAATTGATCACATAATTTGCTTTGCAAAGCTTACTTAATGTTCAAATTATAGACAAGCAAAAAAAAAATTGTAAAACTTGCACGTGACTAGGTATAAAAAGTTAACACAGCTTCACCTTATTTCCTAAACTAAGGCTGGCCATAGATTATACAATTTTCCTTAGGGTTTACCAAAACCATATAACATGAGGTAAAACCTAAAACACTAAATTTGTATGCAACCAAGCAGGCTCTTGCACTACATAGCTGAAGTTAAATCTAAAGGAAATTGAGTAAAAAATATGTATAATGTATGTCCAGCATGTATGGCCTTCTTTCAACCCCCATGAGTATTTCTTTTGATAGAAATAGATACACTTAAAAAAAATAACTCCAGAGCTCAGACAACACACCCTACTAATGGTGTATGGATAGAATGAACAATTAGAAAAGGGAGACAAAGTAGGACAAAGCGGTGATCTTGAATGTCAAACATAGGCAGACATTTAATAGCATTAAACAATTGAGTGTGACCATAACCTGATAAAAATAGTTGATCCTCTGGATAATTAACCTTGTCTTTGTTGGTTCGGTGCCAGGTTTCTGTGTGACAGAGTGCAGCTGGAGAAAGGGAAAAAATCACGTTTAGCCCCAGAGATGATATTCATGGATGCTATGGCTCCTGAAAGTGTCCTTCAGGAATGGATGAGTGCAATCCCTATCTTTAGCAGGTTGTGTCACTATTTAGAGCGTGTAATTGATAGATTTGCATTTACTGTCATAGAAACTAAAGCGTTACACTCTCAAAGCGCAACAAAAAGTCATTTGGTAAAGCATATACACTAGCCACATATTCACTTATGTATATAAGTTTGGCTTTTGTGACATTGTTGAACACGAAATAAGGAAAGACAAAAAGGTATCTGAAATGGATCCTCCCAGTCACGTTGAACTTGTAACATATTCTAGACATGCATTCCTCTTTCCAGACATGATGGCTTATGTTAGAAATGTCCTTGATACAAAATCTCATTTGATATAATATATCACTAGTGAAGAGTTACATTAGGACTGTTAGTAAAACTGCTTTATTCTATTTACATTCACACAAAAGCTTTGGACATACTAACAGATAATGCAAAATGTATATTTTCCTAAGCTTTGCACTTCTGGGGTGTTTATAAATTTGAAATAATCAACTGTGGTTTTAAGTAATAACAGCAAAAGAACATTGCATTTGCTTATAGCAACTCCAACCATTTAGAGATAAGGCAAGTATGAGACACAATACTTCAAAACGGACCTTGCAAGAAGATGCAAGGACTGCTTCACTTTTAGACCCCTTAGCAGAATTACCTGTGAGAAAAAAAAATGTACACAGGAGAAAAGTTAGATCCGCAAAATATAAGGAGCCACCCCAACATTATTCAGTGTGGTCTTCTAACGGAATTTGGGATCCTCAGTTTTCCTGGATCTTGCTGTAAGACCTGTGGAAGGAAATCAAGATGTAAATAAAGTATATGTGGACTGCAACAAATAGAATACACAACTTTAACCACATATGGGTTCTAAAGTAAAAGTATTAGTAGCGCGGACAAAAAATGATCAGTCCACTATTCACAGAGTAGATACTTCAAGAGTCAGTTCAAATAGTGAAGATCACTAGAAAAAAGCCAATCCACCAGATAGGAAAAACACAGTGTAGCCAGAATCCTCAGAAAAGAAATTTGCATCCACCGTTTGTGATAATCAGTGAGAATGGCAACTCACCAGAGCTTATTGCCCACCCACTTTCATAGGTAAGGCTCACACGCTGGAAAATGCTGACATCCAAACTGGCTCAAATCCTGCGTTCTCCCTGTGGCAGCTAGTAACCAAATGATCCTTGTGCTCATTCAATCCCTTTTCACCCGATCGTCCGTGGACCAAGATGACTCAGCGGGAAAAAGAGATATAGAGGCACACACTAGTGTGATATCATTTTAAACTTCACATTTATTCAACTCAAATTCAAATGAAAATCCACTCACGAACATAATAAAATGCAGGTAATATACTCTCACTCCATAGGGTCCATTCACGGACAGTGACGGTACCCTCTCACCCTCTCCACGTTGGTGTCAGGTAGCTCCAATCACTCCGCTCGTGTCCCCGTGTACTTCCGGACGCCGTGAGGTTCAGGCTCTGACGCGTTTCATCATTTTTGACTTTGTCAAAGGGTGTGACCTCACGGCGCGGCATCCTGGTACTTGTAGGAAAATCCTCACACAGCTGAAGCTTAAACATCACGCAGACCGCCCAGCATGCAAATTTCAGCAGACGGCTACCGCAGCGATCCCACACAGTCAGCCACAATAGTGGGACGGAGCGTCCAAAAACGCTCCGTCCCACTATTGTGGCTGACTGGGTGGGATCGCTGCGGCAGCCGTCTGCTGAAATTTGCATGCTGGGCGGTCTGCGTGATAAGTGAGTGCAATTGTCATTGTTTTATATGAATACAATTACGTGGTTGACATATTGCACTAGTGGAGGCTGTATTTTGTCCCTACATGCTTTGGAATTCCGGTGGATGATTTATGGTGCATTAGAAGGTGATTCCTCTCAATTGGTCCATACATTTTAATATGCTTCCTGCTGGTCCATTTTATCTGAATGCGATTCCTGCTCATTTACAAGAGTAGATGAGCATGAAGGTCTGGTGAGTTGCCATTTCTTACACTATCCTCGACACTTGGTGGTGGAAACAGAGGTGATCCCTTTAGATCTCACGATCAATCGGATGTCTGTTGGATCATACATCATTTTGTGCACTTTTTGGCTGGAAGGACTGTGGGACATTTTTAGTGTTTTTTATATGATTCACTGGTGTTCTTCATCTTCATGCCTGGATTATGATAATTTGAGATTGTCATTTGCGCTACTATTATTTGTTATTGTTTAAACATTATAAAATGTATTAAACATTTTTAATAAATAGACACGCATGCAGGTAGACTGTACGGGGGCCTCGTGATTTCTAACAGCGGCCCTACACCTCGCCCATCCCATGCGCATACCAATAAATATATTCAATGCCCCCTTTTTTAGATCCCTGATATGCAGATATGATGGAGAGAACTGACATAGGACAGTGAATGTAGCTGACCTGAGCTCATGAGTTTCTGCTATTCTACATAGAAGCCTGTTGATGCTGCCATCACCATGTGCTTTGTGTTCTTTCCTTTGTAGAACAGCCTTATTACATTATCAAAATAGCTGCCTGGATGCTTCAAAGAGATTGCTAAGCCATTTTCCTACACATAAAAAGTAATATACTGTAATCATCGCGACTGTAACTACACTGCCCTAATCATTGAAATAATGGATGTGCCTGAATTGAAAAGCATGCACAATCTGTATGCATATAACTTGCTCTGGTACATAGCATAGTCGCCGTTCTCTAGCTATGTTCCCTGTAAATCAGGTCTGCCACTCAATACTCACACAATGCCTATCAGAGATTATACAGGGAAGATAAGCATACATGGTTTTTGATGATGAAGCTGCTAGTGCAGAGCAGATCAGTAACTGAGATAGTCATTTATACGTCTGAATAGACAAGTAGTCTGTAAAGTGTGGATGAGTTTTGGAAACAAAGACTTGCTTATCTAAAAAATAGTGCATAAAGAGCAGTAACCCAGAGAAACCAGTCAGCTTCTGTTTTTACTCTTTTGATTTATTGGATCTCAAACGTAGTCCCTGCTTTTCAATCGGTTACTGTATTTTGTGCCGCAGTCTTGCATGGGGGCTCAGTCACAGTTTGAGCAGTTGAGCCACAGGTTTATTGCCTACCTATAGAAGGGTATGCAGTGGATCAGGGTTGTACAAATGCCACAGCCGCGATGCCCAGGGGTGTACAAATGCCAATGCGGCAATGCCCAGGGGTGTACAAATGCCAAAGCTGCGATGCAGAGGGGTGTACAAATGCCAAAGCCGTGATGCCCAGGGCTGTACAAATGCCAAAGCAGCAATGCCCAGGGCTGTACAAATGCCAAAGCCGTGATGCCCAGGGGTGTGAAAATTCCAAAGCCGCGATGCCCAGGAGTGTACAAAATGCCAAAGCCACAATACCGAGGGGTGTACAAATGCCATGGCCACGATGCCCAGGCGTGAACAAATGCCAAAGCTGCAATGCCGAGGAGTGTACAAATGCCAAAACCGCGTTGTCCAGGGGTGTACAAATGCCAAAGTGGCGATGCCCAGGGGTGTACAAATGCCAAAGCGGCGATGCTGAGGGGTGTACAAATGCCATGGCCGTGATGCCAAAGGCTGTACAAATGCCAAAGCCGCAATCCCCAGGACTGTACAAATGCCAAAGCTGCGTTGTCCAGGGGTGTACAAATGCCAAAGCCGTGATGCCCAGAGGTGTACAAATGCCAAAGCCGCTATGCCAAGGGGTGTACAAATGCCATGCCCGTGATGCCCAGGGCTGTACAAATGCCAAAGCCCCGATGCCCAGGGCTGTACAAATGTCAAAGCCGCAATGTCCAGGGGTGTACAAATGTCAAAGCTGCTTTGCTTTGTGGCCATGGTAAAAATAAAACTGCATGTTGCATTGGCTGAACATAACCCATTTAAGTGTACGGAGTCTTGCTACAACCGCCCTGCAATCTCATGTCATAGATGTGCTTTCCACATGGTTGTGTTGCATTTCCAGGTTTAAAACAGGTGGTTAGGAGTCAATATGTTGCCTGTCAAACACCTCTGCAAAGCGATCCAGTGTGCATCACTTTTAAGAGGGGCAGGAAGGGTTGCCACATGTATTAATGAGCCTAAGGCTGTTGTTCTTAGGCTTTATGCACACTGGAGCTGGCAGGAGAAAAGCAGCTTCAAAAACACGCCTAGGCTGCGTTTTTGCAAACGTGTTTAGATGCGTCAGGTGCTTGGGCATTTATATATTAAAAGCATTTGTTACCCAAATACTTCATATTCCTGATATGTTCCTGCTGTACCATGTACTTGTATGAGAAAGTCTCTTGTTCTTTTTATATTGCTTCCTTTTTGTGAAATCCCTGGTGTCCCTGCCAGTCCCTCTGCTTTCCTATTAAAAATTAACCACACTAAACAGGAGAGCACAGCGTGGTCAGTTTTCTAGCTATGCTGGGAACTCCGTGCACTCTCCTCCAATGATCAGACTTGTCCTTACATGTCCCCGCTGCACAGCCATTCACTGGGAAGATCAGTGTGTTGCTGCTACTTCTTCTTCTTCTTTATTTCAATGGGCAGAATAAATTAATATTCTGGCCAATTAAAGTGATTGTAAATGATCACCTTGTTAAACAACCAATTCGGTTTAAAATAGAAATGAAAGGCAAAAACATATTTGTATAGATATAAAACAATATATAAATACCTTTTCCCTTTTTTAAAGGTGATCACAGTCCCTCTGTTCTCAGCTGCATAAGAGCTAGGGAGGAGAAGAAGAAGCAGCACACTGAGCTTTCCAGTGAAAGGCTGTTCAGTGGGGGCATGTCAGGACAAGTCTGATCATTGGAGGACAGCACACTGAGTTCCCAGCATAGCTAGAGAACTGATCACTTTGCGCTCTCCTGCTTAGTGTGGTCAGTTTTTAAAAGGAAAGCAGATGGACTGGCAGGAACACCAGGGATTTCACATACTGTAAAGGAAGCAATACAAAGAGAACAGGATACTTTCTCATACAAGTACATGGTACAGCAGCCACGTATCAGGAATATAAAGCATTGGGATAACAAACACTATAATCGCCACTCTATAGCATAGGAAGTAGGAATGCGTTGCCAAAATCCTGCCTCCATTAAGGATCTGGAATGCCTTTCTAGTGTGCAAAATAAGCACAGGCTTTCAGAAATATTTGAGGGCTCATTCATAGCAGAAACTTAATGTTCAGTGTGCTTTCCTGCATGTGCGTGTATGTGCATTTGTCATGCATACGCGCTACTTTTTTGGCATATATTATTTTTCCTTCACTACTAAGATCTTTAGTGCCGGTTCACATATGTGCGGCTGCGGCGATCGCATGTAATGTCGGAGCGCACTGCACTTTGTATGGCTAAATTCGCACTGCACCCGCAGCAAAGACGCACAGGACCCTTTTTTGCAGCCGCATCAGGATTGGATCGCACAGTGGTTCACACTTGTGCGATCCGATCCTGTGCGAACTGTAAAGATCGCACTGCGATATGCGATCAAACTGGGGGTGTGGTTAACATTTCATTGACACCCCCAGCGTATCGCATATGGCAGTGTGAACTGCCAGGGGTGCGTTTGCGAGGCGGGAACAGGCTGCGAATTCGCAGTCTTCCCGCATCGCATAAGTGTGAACCGGCACTCATTTAGCATTTTCCCCTCGCCTTCCTGCATGTTCTGTAAAAATATGCATGCTGCCGTACTTTTTAGTATCCCACTACCACCCTATTGAATTGATAAGCTGGTAGCATTTCATTCTAATATTTGCCTCCATAATACATGGGTGACAGATGTGACTGGTCCTCTATAGCCGGACACCTACATAGACCTTGTATTTGGTTAAGCTGTGCTGAGCTGATGGAGGAAAAATGATAAAAGATCACACAAGTCAGATGTATCAGTATTCCAGAATGGAAGGCTACAAGGAGATTATGAAGGGTCTTGGATCCCTGTGGGTTCAGCATAAGCTCATTGATAGTAATGTATGGAGCGTGTGTGCAGTTTGGGGAATCATAGAGGTGAATGGGGGGGAAGCCCCCTGGTGTGGACATGGAAGGGGGGGTGGGTAGGATGAAATGTATGATACGCGTGCAGCAAGTTACTGTACATTAAGTCTAGTAAAAGCTGGACCAAGTAATAAGTCTTATGAGGCAGATGGTTGAGTCTGTAGCTCCATAGCAGGTTGAAGCCCCCTACTGGGGTTTTGTGCTCTTGGAACGAGACTCCTGTAACTTCCCAGAGAGACCCTGTTAGCACAAGAAAAGAAAATCCCCTAAATAGGCGGAACAGAGCATCAGGAGGGATCGCTTACTAAACGCATTCTAATAGGTAAGAGGCATTGTGCCCTATTCAGCACCCATCATCATTTAGCCAAAGAGTTATGGCAGTGATTGGGCCTGAATAGGGGAGCAGAATGGATACATGTGGCGCTGGCTCATTATATTCATCTTAGTCCAATTCCTCTGTGGAAACTGTTCAACTTTCTTCCCTTGCGCCTGTCATGTTGGAATAATACAGACGTCGGTGCTTCCAATGGGATAGCCTGCCATGCCATTCTCCTGCTGGAGCTAACGAGGGCTTCATAAGCCTTTGATACCGCCTGATCTTTGAAACCTTTCCAAATCTCCTCAAGCTTCTCCTAAATCCTATTTGGAACATTTAATTCTTTCTTCGGGATAATCCTTCAATCTCATTTAGGGAGGAAATCTGTTATGATCATTATTCATAAAACGGAGCCTCTGTATCTAGGCAGATCTTAAAGTGTATCTAAATTCAACAAGAACAATGGATGGGATTTCAGCTTGCTTGTCCCTAGATGTGGTGGCTGTGTTCATTTTTTCCATAGTTTTTCCCTTTATTTTACCTTCCAATCCTTCTATTAACACATTCCTGTTCTATGGTGACCACTGTATTGAGCAGCGTTGTCACCATAGGAAGAGAGTGTGTTAGGACTATATAACACCTCCCTCTCTTCTCTATGGTAGGAGGAGGTGTCCTATAGTCCATGCAGATAGCAGTGGGCAATGCTAACTGATACCAGCCCAAAGACAGAGGGGTTGATTTACTACAACCTAAGACTCTGGTAGACTGTTCTTTATAAAATGCAGGGCTTTTTTTCTCAGAGGATAGGTGCAGGAACTCCCCCCTTTTTTAAGTCATCCCTTGTCTCCATCTGTTACCCACCTCCATATACCCTTCCTTGGTCCCCCCCCCCCCCCACCCAACTTCCAGTACCACCGCTTTTAGAGAATACAGAACTATGCATTGTGGTGTTAGGTAATTTGTATGCAATTGAATGCAATGATAAAAAAAAGCACAATAGACCCCCATCCCAGCCACACTAGATCCCCCCAGCAAAAACAGATCCACCCAGCAACAATAGATCACCCCTCGCAAACAATAGACACCACCCAGCAACAATAGGTTGCCCCCCCCCAGCAAAAATATACCCCTCCAGCAACAATATATCCCCCTAGCAACAAAAGACCCCGCCCCAGCCACAATAGATTCCACCAGTAATATTAGATCCCTGGTACAAAATACCACTTTAGCTACAATAGAGCCACCCCAGCTGCAACAATGGATCTTTCAGCAGCAAGCAACAATAGACCTCTCCCTTAACAGTAGATCCTTACCAGCAACAATTGATCCATCGGCAACATAAGACGCCCTAAGCACACAATAGACTCCCATGCAAAAATAGATCCCCGTCAGTTACTATAGATCCTCCAGAAGTCAGCATCATAGACCCTCCAGCATCCCTTATCATTACATGCATTCAGTGCTGGAGGTGCTGGAACTGCGTTCCCCCGCGTTTCTGCTGAAAAAAAGCCCTGATAAAATGCAGTTGCACACTGCAAGTGCAGTTGCTCCAGAGCTTAGTAAATGAGGTAAAGCTTCACTTTGCAAAGAATACCCAATCATGTGCAAGGAAAATTAGAAAAAAATAAATAAATAAATGTTTGCATGCACATGATTGGATGATGGAAGTCAGCAGAGCTTCTGCTCATTTACTAAGCTCTGGAGCAACTGCTCTTACTGAGTGCAAAGTGCACAGTCTATTTGCCTTTAGTAAATCAACCCCAGAGAGTACAGAAGATTTCTAGCTGGATGAACAACCACTGTTTGCACTTATTGAACCGATACTGTGTTAGGATGACATAACACCTTCCTCTCCACTATAACAGGGGGAGGTGTTCTATAGGCCATTCAGATAGCAGGAAACAGTGATAACTGATACAAGTCCAGAGGCAGAGAGTACAGACGATTTCTAGCTGGATGAACAGCCACTGTTTGCACTTATTGAACCAATACTGTGTTAGGATGACATAACATCTTCCTCTCTTCACTATAACCGGGGGAGGTGTTCTATAGGCCATTCAGATAGCAGGAAACAGTGATAACTGATACAAGTCCAGAGGCAGAGAGTACAGAAGATTTTTGGCTGGATGAACAGCTACTTTTTGCATTTTCTAAAAAGATATGATGATTTACTAAAACTGGAGAGTGCAAAATCTGGTGCAGCTCTGCATATAAACCAATCAGCTTCCAGTTTTTGTTGGGTTTCTTTTGGTCAAAACGTAATCAAACAAGCTGAAGTTAGAAGCTGATTGGCTACCATGCACAGCTGCTCCAGATTTTGCACACTTCAGTTTTAGTAAATCAACCCCCCCATTGTGTTAAGATGACATAACACCTTCCTCTCTTCACTATAACAGGGGGAGGTGTTCTATAGTCCATGCAGATTGCAGGGAACAATGCTAACTGATACCAGTCCAGATGCAGAGAGTACAGAAGATTTCTGTCTGGATGAACAGCTACTTTTTGGACTTATTTAACAGATACTGGGGTTGATTTACTAAAACTGGAGAGTGCAAAATCTGGTGCAGCTCTGCTTAGTAACCAATCAGCTTCTATTTTTTTTTTTTTTTTTTGTCAAAGCTTAATTGGACAAGCTGAAGATAGAAGCTGATTGGCTACCATACACAGCTGCACCAGATTTTGCACTTTCCAGTTTTAGTAAATCAACCCTCAAGTGTAACAAAATGTTTTCAACTGAATATTTAAAGCCTGACTCTGGTGAATTTGAAAACTCCCCCATGTACTGCAAGGGTTCAGTGCTTGTTTAGGTCTAGGGGAGAGTAAAAGCAATTTTACTTATCCGATTCTCAGGCAGATGTGCACCCTTTAGGCTACAGCGGTGTCCTCACATCCAACCCAGAGCTATGGACCCTGCATTGTTCTGGCTGATAGCTGAACCCTAGAAGGCTGGAGCATGAGAGAGCAGACGCTGTAGGGACCAGTCTTGCAGCATGAAAGAGTGAGGGCTCGGGTAATTAAATCTTTTCTATGCCCTCTGGAACTAAACAAACAGTTAACCCTTGCTGCAAGGAAAGAGTTTTCATTTTTCGTGGAGTTTGACTTTAACAGACCAAAAGCGAGCAAATAAGAGAAATGTATTGTTAGAGATTACATACACTTTAAGATACAAATAAGTGCCCAAAGATATAAATAAGTGCCCGCTAACACAGTTGTTCTATGACACATCTCATAGCTCCATGCACACTAGTTTAAAAGATCTCCTAGCATTCTGCTTCTAGAAGCAAATAGTGTTATCCTATGATTTACTGCAAACAAATAGACTGTGCACTTTGTAACATGCAGTTGCTCCAGAGCTTAGTAAATGAGCAGAAGCTCTGCTGACTTCCATCATCCAATCATGTGCAAGCAAACATGCTGTTTTTTTATTTTTATTTTTCTTGCGTGTGATTGGGTACTCGTTGCAAAGTGAAGCTTTACTTCAATTACTAAGCTCTGCAGCAACTGCACTTGCAGAGCGCAACCTCACTTTGAAAAGTGCCCAGTCTATTTGCCTTTAGAAAATCAACTCCTATGTGCCCATGCACACAATTGTAATCTAGAAGCATTTTTGAGGATTCAACTTCTAGAAGCAGAAAAAAAATCTTTTTTTTTTTTTTTGCATTTTTGGGAGCAATTTGCTGGCAGAAAAAAAAAATCTGACAACTGGCATGTAAATGCTATTATGAGAATTTTTCATCCATTTTTTTTTTTTTTATTTAGCTTATAAGGGATAATTTACTAAAGGCAAACAGACTTAGCTCTTTGGAAGTGCAGTTGCTACACAGAGTTTAACAAATGAGGGAAAGCTCTGCTGGCTTCCATCGTCCAATCACGTGCAAGCAAAAAAACGCTCTTTTTTTTATTTTCCTTGCACGTGATTGGGTATTCTTTGCAAAGTGAAGCTTTACCTCATTTACTAAGCTCTGGGGCAACTGCACTTGCAAAATGTACAGTCTATTTGCCTTTAGTAAATCAGACCCATAGTGTGCATAGAGTCTAACAGATCACAAGGAAGCAAATAAGGTAAATGTATTGTTAGAAATGACATACACTTTAAGATTAAAATGTGCACCCCTTAGGCTCCAGCAATGAACTGTCCCTCAGTGTCCAACCCAGAGCTATGGACCCTGCATTGTTCAGGCTGATATCTGAACCCTAGAAGGCTGGAGCATGATAGAGAAGACAGTTCAGGGACCAGTCTAGCAGCATGAAAGAGTGAAGGATCGGGTAAGTAAATCTTCTTTTCTATGCCCCCTGGACCTAAACAAGCAGTTAACCCTTGCTGCAAGGAAAGGATTTTCAAGTTTCCTGGAATTTGACTTTAACAGACCAAAAGGGAGCAAATAAGAGAAATGTATTGTTAGAGTTTACATACACTTTAAGATTAAAATGTGCACCCCTCAGCTCCAGCGGTGAACTGCCCCTTGGTGTCCAACCCAGAGCTATGGACCCTGCATTGTTCTGGCTGATATCTAAACCCTAGAATGCTGGAGCATGATAGAGAAGACAGTTCAGGGACCAGTCTAGCAGCATGAAAGAGTGAAGGATCGGGTAAGTAAATCTTCTTTTCTATGCCCCCTGGACCTAAACAAGCAGTTAACCCTTGCTGCAAGGAAAGGATTTTCAAGTTTCCTGGAATTTGACTTTAACAGACCAAAAGGGAGCAAATAAGAGAAATGTACACTTTAAGATAAAAATAAGTGGCCAGTAAGACACTTGTTCTACATCATATCTGAAAGCACTCAAGTTTTCTCCTTTACGTCTGCACGATCGCCCGCGACAACAATGGTGCGAACGCATCCGAAGGCAAACAATAGGCGCTTCTTGTTTCCCTTTAAGGTTTTTTAATAATAACCCTTTTGTTACTTAATGGCCCGCCACCACGTGACACCTCTATTCATCGCTCCTCTTTACCTCCTTGAAATGGTTAAATCGGTGCTATGGGGAGAATTCAAGAGGCTGCTGTCAGAGGCACGCCTGTGATTGGCTGCTCCTCCAGTTCATTTGCATGTCTGAGCTTATAAAACCCCCTGAAGAGTGTCCATAGCCGCTCAGAACTCCAGACTGTGTGACAAGGAAGAGTGTCAGGGACACTTTGTACATACATGCAGGCTCCATAAGGGCTCTGCACAGCACTCCATCCCATCCTGACTGATCAGACTTGTCACAATGACTTTTCTAAAGGGAAGCTCCTGGACTTGTCCCTTTAGGCTCTTGTGCTGTGTGGCACTGGTGGCATTATCTAGCTGTAAGACCATGAGATACAGGACTTATGAAGAGGATGACCCTGGCACAGTCATAGGCACTTTAGCGGAAGATCTGCAGCTGAAGCTCCCAGGGGAGGGAAGTTTCCGATTGATGAAACAGTTTAATAGTTCTCTGATCCGAGTCAGAGACAGCGATGGGCAGCTGAGCATTGGGGAGAGGATAGATCGGGAGCAGATCTGCAAACAGTCCCCCAATTGTATCCTGGCTCTGGACGTTGTCAGCTTCTCTAAGGAGCAGTTCAAGCTGATCCATGTGGAGGTGGAGGTGAGAGACATTAATGATAACAGCCCCCATTTCCCCAGCCAGGAGATCCCTGTGGATGTGTCAGAGAGTGCAGTGGTGGGGACAAGGATCCCCCTGGAGATAGCCATGGATGAAGATGTAGGATCCAACTCCATCCAGACCTTCCAGATCTCAGTCAACAGTCACTTTAGCATTGATGTCCAGACCAGGGCTGATGGGGTGAAGTATGCAGACCTGGTCCTGATGAAGGAACTGGACAGAGAAAGCCAATCTGCTTTCACATTGGAGCTGGTGGCCATGGATGGGGGGAGTCCGTCGCGTTCTGGCAGTGCAGTGGTTAATGTTCGGGTTCTGGACTTTAATGACAACAGCCCGGTGTTTGAGAGGAGCGGTGTCACCGTGGACTTGATGGAAGATGCCCCTGTAGGATACCTCCTGCTGGACCTCAATGCTGCCGACCCTGATGAAGGTGCCAATGGGGAGATCGTCTATGGCTTCAGTCCTCAGGTGTCCCAAGAGGTACGTCAGCTCTTTAAAATCGATCCCAAATCTGGCCGACTTACCCTTGAAGGTCAGGTTGACTTTGAGACTAAGCAGACCTATGAGTTTGATGTTCAGGCTCAGGACTTGGG
Source organism: Pelophylax lessonae (assembly GCF_965119305.1). Taxonomy (NCBI): domain Eukaryota; kingdom Metazoa; phylum Chordata; class Amphibia; order Anura; family Ranidae; genus Pelophylax; species Pelophylax lessonae. The sequence continues at coordinate 537,835,092 of NC_138769.1, forward strand.
TCCCAACCCTTTAACTGCTACGTGTAAAGTCATCGTGCATGTGATCGATGTGAATGACAATGCCCCTGCCATCACTATCACCCCCCTGACATCGATCAGTGCGGGGGTCGCTTATATCACCGAGGCTGCAGCTAAGGACAGCTTCGTAGCCCTCATCAGCACCACGGACAGGGACTCCGGAGCCAACGGACAGGTTCACTGTACTCTCTATGGGCACGAACATTTCAAGTTACAGCAAGCCTATGAGGATAGCTTTATGATCGTCACCACTTCTCCTCTAGATCGGGAGAAAATATCCGAGTACAATCTGACCGTGGTAGCCGAGGATCTAGGCTCCCCTCCCTTTAAAACCATTAAACAATACACGATCAGAGTAAGCGATGAGAATGACAATGCCCCCGTCTTTGCCAAGCCTGTCTATGAAGTGTCAGTTCTGGAGAACAATGCCCCCGGAGCCTATATCACCACCGTGGTGGCCAGGGACCCCGATCTTGGTCACAATGGGAAAGTCATCTATAGACTGGCCGACTCTGAAATTATGGGGGCCCCGATCTCCACTTATGTGTCTCTGGATCCGGCCACCGGGGCTGTCTATGCCCTGAGAACCTTCAACTATGAGATCCTCAAACAGCTGGACCTCAGGATCCAGGCAAGCGATGGAGGATCCCCCCAGCTTACCAGCAGTGCCATCATCAAGGTCAGGATAGTGGATCAAAACGATAATGCACCTGTGATTGTCAACCCTGTGCTGTCCAATGGATCTGCAGAGGTGGTCATCCCAGCCAGAGCCCCCCATGGCTTTCTGGTCACTCAGATCAAAGCTAGGGATGCAGATGAAGGGGTTAATGCTGAGCTCACTTTCAGCCTTTCAGAAGAAGGGAGAAATCTGTTCACCATCAACAAGCTTACAGGGGAGGTCTTCCTTACTGCAGATGTCAGCGATGACCTGGGACAGGTGTTCAAGACCATCATCACAGCCACTGATAATGGTAGACCACCTATGGCCAATACTGCCACTGTCAGTTTCTTGGTCACTGCTGCAACTCCTCCAATCAATCATGAAGTCATGCAGCCAAGTTCCCTGGAGGAGAAAGTTTCCCACTGGGACATTCCCTTGATTGTGATCATTGTCCTTGCTGGCAGTTGCACCCTGCTCCTAGCTGCCATCATCACTATTGCTACTACATGCAACAAACGCAGGAAAGAGAACAAAGCTGGGAACAAGACTGAAAGAGACATATCTGAATTAGAAAAAGCAGATCAAGATGAGGAGCTGATTGATAATCAGAAAGCCAATCTCTTTGATGCCAGACCTTTTCCCAATGCCACCCCCTTCACTGGAACAGAAGCAACAGTCACCCCAGAAGTGCCCAGCACTGAAGACACCTTTGGGACATGTCTGTATGACACCCAGAAGAGGCTGAGGACCACAAACAGTGAGGTAAGAGGATGGACTGGGTGCCTGGAATGGGTGGGGTAGTTGGGTGAATCAGGCTTGTAATGGTATTCTCTCTTGCAGAATTATGCCTCAGCTCCTAGCTTCGGAAAGGAGACAGGACCCACAGTGACAGTGTGGAAGGGACATTCATTCAATACCATATCCATCCGAGAAGCAGAAAAATTCAGTGGAAAGGACAGTGGCAAGGGGGACAGTGACTTCAATGACAGCGACTCTGATATTAGTGCTGATGCTCTGAAGAAAGATCTCATTAACCATATGCAGACTGGTAAGTGTCCTTTGATCATACTTATAGATATCAGTAAGGACAGTGGGGTTGATTTACTAAAACTGGAGAGTGCAAAATCTGGTAGAGCTCTGCATAAAATCTGATGCAGCTCTGCATAAAATACAAGTTATTTATTCATTTTTTTTCAAATATGACTTTTATTAAGGGTTTGCAATAAGGCTGTACAAGTAACCGAAGATAAGGAGCAAGAACAAAACAGCATATAATCATATGATTTAACCAACAGCAAAGATTTCTTATTTCCTCATATCTGATACAATTATCTAGTGAGCAGGGTCTTCTTTCTCCTCTTAACCTTCATCAAGTCCATGCTATTTTTTTGTCAAAGCTTAAATGAACAAGCTGAAGATAGAAGCTGATTGGCTACCATGTACAGCTGCGCCAGATTTTGCACTCTCCAGTTTTAGTAAATCAGCCCCTGTGTTCTTTATGACTAATGTTGCCAGGACTGCACATCAGTTTGTGGAGGTCTCTAGCTATAGTCATAAGTTTAGTCTACATGAAAGCAAGATAGGGGAAAAGCTGCTTTGTGACCCCTTCCACCTCCAAAACAGACTGATTTGGTGTTCCATATAGACTCATGCCATTTTTTTTTTTTTTGGGGGGGGGTTCATTGTTGTAATGTAAAACCTGTTACACCCATTACTAAATCTATTTTACATCATTGATACCAAAAAGTATGCGTATTCCTTCAAAATGCCTAGGTCTTTGCGAAACAATGAATGATATGGATTTTAAACCTTTCCCAGAATGCATTTATAAATTTGGTAGCCAAAATGCATTGTCACATCAATGTTGTTTTTTTAAGTAACCATAATCCTGAATTCATCTACCTTGTGCTCTATCTGATGATATGCTGTATCACTGCAGTTTTAAACCAGTTTTCTTCGGGACTTCTAAAAAGTGGTATATCCTATGATATTCAATTAAATTTTTTTCAACTTAAATAAAAAAAAAAAAAATATATATATATATATATATATATATATATATATATATATATATATATATATATATATATATATATATACATATACATATATATATATATATATATATATATATATATATATATATATATAAATGTATATATATATATATGTATATATATGTATGTGTATATATATATATATATATATATTTTTTTTTTAATTTAAGTTCCAAAATATAATTGAATATCATAGGGCTCTTTATAAGTATGTTTTATAACCAGTATTCTTTTGCGCTTCTATGAAGGGGTATATCCTTTGGGATATATTTATATATATATATATATATATATATATATATATATATATATATATATTTAAACAAAACATTACAAAATATATGAGAATAACATAGAGCTCCTTATAAGTATGTTTTGTAGCTCTATAAAAAGCTTTTGGAGAACGTCAGCCACCGTGTTGCCGCTTTGATACCTATTGTGAAAAGTCTTCGATTTAATTTCAGGAATACAGTCATGGCTGATTTCAATAATAGAAAATGATGAAAAAAAATTATAATAATAATACTGTAGAACTTTGAAAATAATATGTAAAACATTAAGCATGGAATATTGTTTTATATACATCAGAAATTAGATAAATTGTAGTGGTTAGTAAGATGCTACAGCATAAAAAGCATGCCGACATATATTTTATTCTAAGGAATAATGTGGAAAACGTCACACTTTTATCACAGACATATTTCTACAATATAGGCATTCTATTAATTGACTGTAGCTGAGTATTTTTCGTATTTATTAATTGTATACATTGGTCATGGAGTTTTATGAATAGTACACCTCTTTCTGCAGCGGAAGCAAAGACATGCAATTATTTTTCTCAGCATAGAGGCAGTTTATCAACTCATTTATTTTTTTTATTTTTTAGGACTCTGGGCCTGTACAACGGAGTGCAAGATCCTAGGCCATTCTGACCGCTGTTGGAGTCCTTCGTGTGGTAGACCACCCAATGTTCATCCACCAGCAGTACACACAGGGCAGCTCTCGGTTTCCAGCTTTTGTAAAAGCACCTCTTTACCACGTGACCCTTTGCACAGAGATAACTATTACCAATCATCTCCAGCTCAGACACACCTCCAAAAAATAGGGGGTCTACAAAATGTCAAAGTGCCACCCAAAGACTATGAAAGCAGGACAATAACAATATCAAGATCGGGTAGACTTCCTGACCTGCAAGAAATCACCATGCCAATTTTTAAGTCCCCTGGCACCACCAGATTTGTGCCACCACATGACACTACCTGCGAGCAGGATGAACTTTAGTCTAAAACAGTTTGACTCCTTTTATCAGTTTTGGAGAACCGCAATCTGTGTAAATGAGGCTGCATAACTCTAAGAGTTTTAAGTTATTGACCATTGTTAAATGAAATATATATTCTTTATTTAGGTACAAGAAGTCTTACAGCACTTTCTTTGCCATAGTTCATACGATGTCTATTGGATTATTTATTACAAAGTCTTCCAGTGTCATAATTATTATGAATTTTTAAATATCCTTTGTTGCAAATTTTGAACTTGTTACAAATTTAGGATAGCGTCACAAAATAAGGTCTGAATTCTTGAATATCCTGTATATGCCATTGAATATTTTACAATGAAAATGACTATACTGCCCGTGTATTTACCTTGACTGTAATTTGCAGTTATGATTAGGAGTAATTCCCGCTACTAATATTGCAAGTCAGTAGTATGTTTGAAAAAAAAATCAAAGGTGCTCTTCCAACTAGCTAATGACAATATGCATCTGGGATGATTTACTAAAGACCCTTGTCTACTTCCAACAGTCAATCTGTTCCGATTTCCCTTTGGCCTTACTGCATGTTTGACAAAAAAAACAAGGTTTTTATAGTCAGATAAATCTTTCGTAGGTTGGTCACTCAGTGACTTACCTGATCTCATGCTTGAAAAGCCTTGAAAACTATCACTAATGGCTCCTGAAGCAAATCTTTTTGGTGATGTTCGCTCAAGCATGCCTCCTTCCCTAGACTTCTAGGTAGGATTGTGTTGATTTTCAAAATTGGATATCCATTTGGTAGTAGTCAACTAAAAAACTATCCCAGTTTTACACACTTTTTTAGGATATAGCCCAATTAATATAAAATTTCTTTGGTTTCCAGCCAAAAGCGATTAAAAAAAAAATAATCATCTTTATATCATATGAAAAAGTATATTCTAGTTAAATATTATTTTCCAGTATTCTTTTTTAAACTTGATACAAAGCATACCTTCAATATTTAAGTGTACTTGTACCTGGATAAATAGTGAACAGTGTGTGTGTATATTTATTTTACACATGCACATTTACCCTCACTCAAACAGTGGGAGGAATCTATCAAAATTTGACTCTGGTGCTGTACAAAACAATTCAACCAAACAAAAAAAAAACATTTTTAAACATTCAAACATTTTTAGATGTTTTTAATCTAATAACTTAATGCATACCCAGAGTAATGCGTGTAAAATCTTGATAATTTCCCCCCAATGTGCCTTAAATCAAATAATTGGTGGAAATGCATTCCTGCCAGGTCAATACCATTTGATATTTGCAAACAAATATTGTTTGATGTCTCTGTAATTTTTATGAAATGTGCAGTATTTAATTTTTTACTGTGTTTTTGCTCTGATCTCACACATGGCTTGCCATTTGGTAGTGATGAAACATAAATACTGTCTACTTGTAATAAGTTTGTAAATATTGGAAAAATTTGTTCTATTTTTATATTAAAATGTTCATAAAAATATTGCCAAAGGAACTATGTGTATGGATACAACTTTAAAATCTAAAGTCACTTGAAATGTATATGTTACAATGTACATTTTTTTTTTTTTTTACAATCATTGAAAAAAAAAACCTGACTTGCAAAATGTGACTTGTAGTTTATGCACCAGTGGTCCATATAAAATGTTAATGCATTTTTATTTTCCGCAAATGATGTCACCATAAAACACACTAATAAAGTATTTGTGACTTCTGTGAAGCACTTCACTGAAAACTCTGGTCTGGAAAACTGTGTCAGTAAGCCAAGCTGATAAAATGCAGGAAACCATGGAATAAGCAATTTGATTAGAGCCCGAAGAGTGGGAATCACATTTTGCAACATATACAGTATATCTGCTTTCACTCATAAGTGATAGGTGTCACAAAAAATGAGATTTGACAAAGGAATGGGGTAAGTAAGTCATACTGAACACAGTGCCAACCTAATTTTTCCAAGATTCACAAGTCAAAACAGTCAGATTAACATGTCATGCCTGTGCTAGACATTGGACAAAGCAAAACAGCCAAGCTTAAAACACCACTAAGCAGATCAGTTAGAAAGGATTGCAGACACATCAAACTCTACTTAGCCCAGGATTTGCAAGAGACTCCTAATAGGCCTAGTCATTAGGGATGGGTTCTGTGTTCGAGTCGAACATCAGCTGTTCGTGTGTTCGCTAAACACACAAACAAATGGGGCGCTGGGCAGGAAGTGCCCCATAATGCACTGCACTGGTGCAGTGAATAAATTACCAATGATTGGCCAAAGCATGCACATGACCTGTAAACTTTGGTCCTGTCAGAGCCATGATTGACCAAAGGCAGGCTGCCTTTAGCCAATCATGGCTCAGGGGCTAAGTCCACACCCCACACTATAAAAGGCTGCTGCTTACACGGCAGCTATGTATAGTGTGTGATAATAGAGGTTAGGCCGGTAGTTAGTGGATAGTGAATTGAGTTAGTTTAGTGCAGTCAGTGTAGTGAACAGGCATGCCCCACTTTTATAATGTATAGGTATGTTGTAGTCCTGTGTCCCCTCTCAGTGTTTTGTGCCCCTGTCACTTATAGTTTGTGAGCAGTGCCATGCCAAGCTGACTGAGATTTTCCATAGATGCCAATGTTAAAGATAGGGAGCAGTGCCATGCCAAGCCGACCAAGATTTCCCATAGATGCCAATGTTAAAGACAAGGAGCAGTGCCATGTCAAGCTGACGAGATTTTCCATAGACGCCAATAAGCACTGAAAGCTGAAAATTGGTCTAGGCAGGAAGGAGGTGAAAGTGCCCTGTATTTAAGTGGTTAAGGGGAACCCTATGACAGAATTGAAAAAAAACAGCATGGGGTCCCCCCCCAAAATCTATACGAGGCCCTTTGGGTTTGGTATAGATTTCAAGGGGAACTCCACAGCAAAATTTAAAAGTAAAACGGCATGGGCCCCCCCCCCAAAAAAAATCCATACCAGACCCTTATCTGGCCAAGCAGCCTGGCTGGCTAGGATTGGGGGGTAAGCGAGCGCCCCCCCCCCCTTCCAGAACCATACCAGGCACCTTGTCCCCATGTTGATGAGGACAAGGGCCTCTTCCCGACAACCCTGGGCTGTGGTTGTGGGGGTCTGTGGGTGGGAAGCTTATCAGAATCTGGAAGCCCCCTTTAACAAGGGGGCCCCCAGATCCAGGCCCCTCCCCTATGTGAATGGGTATCGGGTACATCGTTCCCCTACCCATTCACCAATAGTGTACAAAAAAAATAAACACAAAAGCCAGTTTTTGACAAGCCCTTTATTAAAAAATAAAAAAAATAGTGTCCCCCAATGTAAATCCATTGTCAATCACATTGCCCGCCGCACCTAAGAAATGGAGAAAAAAAAAAAAAAGACGCTCCCACCTCTCCAGACGCCTCCTGGTTAATAATCCACTTGAGCCATGACAGCTCTTTTATAGGCAAGGAGGCGGGAGCGTCTTTTTTTTTTTTTTTTCTATTTTCCGGGTGCGGCGGGCGACATGCTTGACGATGGATTTACATCGGGGGACACTCATTTTTTATTTTTTAATAAACGACTTGTCAAAAACTGGCTTTTGTGGGGTTTTTTTTATATACACTTTTTTGGTAAATGGGTACGATGTTCCCAATATCCATTCATTGTTAAAGGGGGCTTCCAGATTCCAATAATCCCTCACCCGCAGCCCCCCATAACCACAGCCCAGGGTTGCCGGGAAGAGGCCCTTGTCCCCATCAACATGGGGACCAGGTGCTTTGAGGGGCACCCCAAAGCACCCTCCCCATGTTGTGGGCAGGCTTCCTAGTATGGTTCAGGAGGGGGGCACTCACTAGACCCGAAGGGCCTGGTATGGACTGGGGGGGACCGCACGCCATTTTTTTAAAACATTTTTTATCTGTATTGCCGGGAGCCGACAATACATCCACGAGTAATGACATTTTTTCCTTTAGAAATGTCAGTATTGCAGCAGACTACATACATCGTATAAATGCGCCACTTTACAGGCACTTTAAGGGGACCCCCCAGGCACGATATTTAAAGGAATTTTTCATTTTTATTGTTTCACTTTACGCATTATTAAAATCACTGCTCCTGTAAAAACAATAGTTTTAATAAATGCTTTTGCATTGCTACATGTCCCCCAGTACCCGGGTCACTATACACTTTTATGGCAATAACTTGCATATAAGCCTTTAAAATGAGGACTTTTCATTTTTCATGTTCATGTCCCATAGACTTTAATAGAGTTCGCATATTCGCTAGAACTTTTTCCCTGTTCGAGATGTTCTGGTGCGAACCGAACAGGGGGTTGTTCGGCCCATCACTAATAGTTATTAGTGGCTGTCATAAACCAGTTGTAAAACAGTCTAGAAGTAATACACATCTATAAGTTTGGTTTTATTTAAACTGAGTTTGAGCTTTAGTACATCCCAAGCTCTGAACTCTATCCAGCACCTATAATTTTATAAGTGGTTACATTGATGTATGGGGGGATTCCAATCAGTTAGATATCAAACACACCCAGGGCAGCCATCAGAAATGTTGGGGCCCCTTACACAGCTTTAGGCCTGCCCCCCCCTCTCCCTCCTGGGCCTGACTGCCAACATTCCCCAAAGCCTGCCCACTGGCCGTCCCACCGAATCCACCCACTTGCCATCCCACTGAGTCCTTCACTACACCCACTATAATTTTAACACTTATGCAACTTAATATATCCTCCATCCCATATCCTCTTCTTTCCTTAGTCCAATCTCCTCCTTCTCCAGTCCCATCTCCTCCCCCTCCAGTCCCATCTCCTCCTTCCCCAATCCCATCTCCTCCATCCTACGTCCTCCTCCTCCAGTCCAATCTCCGCCATCCCATGTCCTCCTCTTCCAGTCTCATCTTTTCCATCCCATGTCCTCCTCATGCCCATTCACATAAGTGCTGTGGCCTGTACAGTGTGAACCAGTGTGGCTTTTGCTGTGTGCAGGCAGCCGCACTATGTGGACGCAGCAGCTGTACGAACACAGCCGCAGGTCATAATTTGACAGGTGTGTGGATGCAGATGTTCGGCCCTAAACACAGACTGTATGCATTCAGGGCCACTCACCCACAGCTGTACACCTGATAAATTAGGTACTTTGGCTGTGTTCATGCGGCCCCTAGATCCTCATACAGTAACAGGCGGCTCCAGCAAACCGCTCATTCACACTGTATGGGCCAGAGAACCTGTGTAAATGCATCTTTAATTATTTAATTTACTTTTTTACAATTTTTTAAAAACAATTTTTTTACAATGTATAAAAACATTCTTTACAATTTATTTTTAAAAATTTAAAAATTATTTTTTACATTCATTTTCTTAAACTCTGTTCTCTCTGTGGGGGGGGGGGGGGGGTCTGAGATAGCAGGGGTCTAACAGACCCCCCTGACATCTTACCTTTGAGACAGAGAAAAGACACGAGGAACCATTCTTCATTTCCTTTAAAAGAGAAGAATTTTTTTTTTTTTATTTATTAATCATAGTTCCCTAAGTGGATGCAGCATCGGTCCTAAGCTGCATCTGTTGACGGAGAACTGAGCGATCACACACCGCCGATCATTCGGTTCTCAGAGCGCCCCAAGTATAGAGCTGGTGATTGTCAGCCAGCAGCCCTCTGCTCTCCCCTCCAGCGTTCACTGTAGTCCTGGGCTGTGGAGGGGGTGGGAGCAGCCAGCTCAGGCTCTCAGCAGCTTGCTGAGAGGGGGGGGGGCCTGGGCACACATGGAGGGCACAAAGGAGGGAATCTGATGTAGGTAGGACAGGGAGAGGGATTAGTGCAGTGGGATAGGGTGCTATTACAGGAACTATGCCCTGTGTGTCTCTCCCTCCAGCAGCTGAAAGCCGACAGAAAAGGGGTAGAAACTGGCTTTCAGATGCTGCTGAGAGCCACATAGGATATTGTTACTGTAATTTACTCCTGTTACTTATCCTTATAAGTATAATACTTATATACGTATACTTACTCCAAATAGACAAATTACACAATGTATGTGAGAAAGTTCTCGATACACAGGAAGCTCCCTCACAAAGGGCTGTTCCCCTATGGATAAAGTTGTTGCCCCAGAAGGTTAAGGGGGGTAGATGGATAACCCCGCTATGGGGGACCCCCTATATAGTTTAGAATTGATAGGGCTATATCACTTTAAGATGTATCAGCTGCTCCAAAAATCCATTAAAAAATCCCATAGTCTTATAATGTTGTGCATTGCCATGTGATTGTCCTGAGTGGCCTGGCAGGCTAAGCCAGACCTTATATGGCCCCCTCTGACCAGACCACTCAGGACAACCACATGGCAATGCACAATGATATAAGCCTATGGGATTTTTATAGTGGATGTTTGGAGCAGCTGATACATCTTGAAGTGATATAGCCCTATCAATTCTGATCGATATAGGGGGACACAAATAACGGGGTTATCCATCTACCCCCCTTAATCTTCTGTGGCAACAACTTTTTCGATAGAGGACCAGCCCTTTGTGAGGGAGCTTTCTGCCTATCGAGACCTTTCTCACAAACATCGTGTCATTTGTCTGTTAGAATGTCTAAAGATTATTACCAGATGGTTGTCCTATAATATGGTCCCAGGGAGTATTTTCCTTGCATGTGCACCTTTGGAGATGAGTACTGTACGGTCTTTGTAGCCCTGAGGAAGTGATTGGCGAAACGTATCAGCACCAAAGACCTCTAATTACACAGTGCTTATCAAACTAGTTACCATATATTCCTTCCCCTAAAGGGATTGTTTTTATATAATTGTAATTTTTAAATTGTGTTCATTTTTTATCATTGATATAATAAAAATATGGATTTTATTGAATAATGTTTGGCCTGTACAGTCCGACTTTTTTTCTTTCTTTTTCATTTACACTATTTAGCATCAATGTAACTTTTTTGATCAGGAGCTAAAAATTGGGCAGTAGTTCAGTGAGGCTGTCTCTGTTCACACTGATACAAAACTGTACAGCCACTGGACATTTTTTCCAAAACTTTCATTAAGAACTAAGACCACAAATTATACAGCAGTTTAAAACAGGACAGCAGTAGGACATTTTTATTTGGCTGCAATGTACTTGATACAAAAAGTACAGACAAGTATATACTACAAATAATTACGAAAGGATCCTGGCCATATTCCCTCTGAGAAAGTCCTATTTGGGAGGAAATGTGTTAAGGTGCAGTGGTCTTTTTTATCACATGCCTGACGAAGGGGTCTGAAACGTTGCACTTGTTATTTTGTGATGTGATCTTTCTGCAATAAAAGCTTTAGACAACAATTAAAGATCCATTTTGTGCTAGCGAATATGTGCATTTATCTGTGATTTATCCAGTATCCAGCTGGCAGTCACTGCAGCACCCGCTACTGACGAGCCCTGTTCCAGGAAAGTGTGCGATGGGAAAATAGACAAGGGTGCAGTGGCCTGGCATACCCCCAAGCTATGCATACCTGCCCTTACAGTATGTCCCTTTGCAACCTGTTGATGGATGTACAATTTGAAAGGAAGTGCTGAACATCGGAATGTCTGAGATGCTTGGCTCAAATTAGAAGTGACAATATTCTTACATATGGGACTATTTGACACGTAATGCTACAACTGTGCCAGCTGTGGTGTGGGTAAGGAGACAGGTGTATTTAACCTGGAGTCATACATAGGAGATGACGAGAGAGCTAGAGAGCAGGAGGCTTGGCAGAAGCAGAGAGGATGCTGTGGGTTATATTTTGAGATGAGGTTCGAGCAGAGTTGAGAGTTGTTGGGTAAGCAAAAGTGAAGAGATTGGCAGAGAGGGGTGGAAGCTACTGAACAGGTGAAAGTTATTTAGGTCTCAAGAAGCATTCATGATAGATTGAAAGGCCGATAGCCTGTGTAAAGGTAGGCCAACGAGGAGGAAGATGCAAAAGTTGAATTCATTAATAGCTATGTGGTGCAAGGGGCACATTTTGGAAATATTAAGGTGGCAATATTTGGACAGTAATTGGATTTGTGGTCAAAATGAAAGGTCAGAGTCCAGGATTAAACTGAGCACCCAGGCATGGTGTTAAGGAACAATAGTTGTGATATTCATTTGGACTGGAAAGTCCGTGGAGGGTGCATGATGGGGAGGAAATTGTATGAGCTTAATTTTTGAAAGACTGAGTTTTAGGAAGTAGTGTGACATCTAAACTGATATGTCATTCAGTAAATGAGTGAGTTAGTATTAGTTAGAAGATTGAACGGTGAGTTAAGTTGTACAGAAATAGATTTCCATGTCATCACTACATAGAGATTATTGGAAGACATGGGAGGTTATCAACAGACTCAGTGAGGAGGTATGCATAGAGAATTGAAGAGTCCAAGGATAGAGTCTTAGGAGACCTCAGCGCAAAGAGGAGAGGGGGAGGTAGAATTGTAGGTGACACTTAAGGGTGAACTGAGATAGGTAGGAGGGGCACCAGTAAAAATCATGAGTAAGGAATAGTGGCCATTAGTTTTAGCAGTTAGTAAGTCATTATTGAGTTCTAGGAGGGCTTTTCTGGGAGGTGTTACAAGTGAAAGCCAGACTGTAAAGAGTTGAGAAGGTTGATGTTACTGAGGTGGTAGCCCACACAGTTTTATGTTAGAAGTTTGTATGTAAGTGGGAGCAAAGAGATGTGTCTTAAGCAATTCAGACTGGCGGGGTCTTCAAGGGCTTTCTTAAGTATAGTGGTGACCAGTGCATGTTTTAGAGGGGTGAAGAAGATGAAAGTAGAGAGAAAAAAGGGATTGAAGATGTGAGTTGGATAACATAGAATGGAGGGTGACCAAAGTAGTTGTGAGGGAATGGAGTCCAAAGGGCAGGTGGTTAGATGGGCATCAGAAATAAGTTTAGCAAAGCCCCTCTATGGTAACAGGGTCAAACAGCCAAAGTATTGAATGTACTGGTAGACATGGTATATTAGATGAGGAAGATGTCTGGACAGTGGAGCTCAGTCTTGGCAATTTCCTGGGCAGTGAATAAGTTAGTGGGTGAAGGCAGTTGGGTATGAAGTAGTGAGTCAAAGGCAGAAAAAGTTGGCGAGGCTATGAAGGGAGTTAATGAGAGTGATAAGGTCTGTTTGAAAATATGGAGGCCGAATTTGTATTTTGGGAGTACAGATTTAAATAGGGCAAAGTCTTGCAGGGATTTTGTTTTATTCAACAGTTGTTCAAGAGCATGGCTAAGTTTACGGAGACTTCTGGTGTCATCTAAATGTTAGAGTTGTAACAGGTAACAGTCAGAGCCCAATTCTGTCTAAGTTTTTCAAAAGGGGATGAGAATGAGCTGTTGTAAACAGAAGTGGTGAGGTTAGAGCAGGACAGGGGTGAGGTTTTGTCATAGAGGTAATATGTTGCAGAAAAGAGAGGACAAAGGTTAACCGGTTGCCGACCGCCGCAAGTACATATACTATAAAAGAGAGGCTGGCACTCTGGTGCACTGAGATACGGTTAGTGTGAAGGTAAGATCATAGGTCAGGACATAAATGGGTGAATGGATAGGTTACCTATATGACAATAGGCAGGGGTGAAGTCCGTACGGTAGATGGACTGGAAGGATGATGGGCAGTGGGATAGAAGTCTGCACGAAGGGCCAGCTCTGCTGCACAGGAAGTCAATCTGTGGACGGAGTGAAGCAAAAGACAAGCGGATGTAATGTTCTGGTACCTTTGGGTACCCTAATTACTCTTTCATAAGTGTATGCGCCCCACCATTCTCTTTTGGTAAGGTGCGCATACACCTTTAAAACTGATGCTGTCATCACTGAGCGCCGGACTGGATGGCTATTTAGATCGCCGGCTCTCACTCACATGTGTTCGTTCAAACTGCTTTGTGCCTTGATGCTAACCTGTCTTGAAGCTCTCATGCTTGCAAGCATACCTCGCTGTCGGAACCACCCTGCGCTGATCCCTGTATCCCGCTACCGGATCATCCGCTCTTGCCGAACCTCTCCTCTGCTACATTGCTATTAGTGATAAGTACCCCACAGGGGAAACCTCTATAACTTTCATACTAAAGCTTACACTATCTAGCTCTGCATACTAAGGACTATTACTACATCTGCATTATCTAAGATTGCTAGCTCTTGAGCCTACTACCACCTGTTCTTGCACTGGGTTGATCTCTCTTGTATGTCCACCTGCTACTCTGTCATCTGCTACCATACATGATTGCTAAACCTATCTGCATCCCATCTGCTACTATCTTACTTTCAAGAACATTTCCTTTCAAGTGTCTGTCATCTACCATCTCTACCCAACCTGTCTCTTCAGCCTATCATCACTGTGTTACTATATACATAAGTCACTCTAGGAAACATCTTATTGAGTGTGTGTATTTACTTGCTGAATTGAGATCATCCACACATGATGAGTCATTGAGAGTTGGGAATGGTGTCTCAGCGTTTCTCTACATGACTACTGAAGTGGAATATTTCTGCAGCTTAAAATCCACATCATACATAAAACGCAGGAGCGTTACAGCGGAGCGCCTCTAAGTGCAACACGTTTATTCAATTATAAGCATACAGTAAATGGTAACTCACTAGAGATAAGATGAGTGGAGGCTCAAATGCGAAGTCATGGGGTCAAACTGTCCGTGATCCTGCTGCCGGGAAGAAGGATGTGGTGGCAATCCTATCCGGTAGATGAATAGCGGGGAGATGCCGGCTCTCTCTTCCGAGACCGAACTCTCGAGGCAGGCAGGGACTCAGCGTCGACCGCGTGACGTAGGCAGGGTCAAAGTGCACACGACGCGTTTCAGAGTGTGCGCCAAACTCATCTTGCGCGCTCTTTTCTCAAGTGTAAATCAATTTACCTCCCCATGAGCTTGGCGCATGCTCTGAAACGCGTCGTGTGCACTTTGACCCTCCCTACGTCACACGGTGGTCGACGCTGAGTCCCTGCCTGCCTCGAGAGTTCGGTCTCGGAAGAGAGAGCCGGCATCTCCCCGCTATTCATCTACCAGATAGGATTGCCACCACATCCTTCTTCCCGGCAGCAGCATCACGGACAGTTTGACCCCATGACTTCGCATTTGAGCCTCCACTCATCTTATCTCTAGTGAGTTACCATTTACTGTATGCTTATAATTGAATAAACGTGTTGCACTTAGAGGCGCTCCGCTTGTCTTTTGCAAGTACATATACTGCGGCGGTCAGCCCCGGCCAGGCAAAGTGACGTATCGGTACGTCACTAGCCTGTGAGCCAATAGGGGGCGAGAGCGCGCCGCCGGAGGCGTGCTCCCGCCCCCGCTCGTTCACGGACACCTCCGCGCGAGTGACCGGCGGACCCGATGTCCGCCGGTCACTCGCGATCGTCCGCAGTGAAGGGAGAAAGGCAGGCGGCTAATGTAAACAAAGCCGCCTGTCATTCTTCCCTGTGTAACAGCAAAGATCATACGTAGATCTCTGCTGTTACATGTAAAGCCACATCCCTGCACAGTTAGAAACACGCCCCTAGGGACACACTTAACCCCTCCTTCTCCAATAAAGTTAACCCCTTCCCTGCCAGTGTAATTTTTACAGTAACAGTGCATATGTATAGCACTGATTACTGTAGTAATGTCACTGGTACCCCCAAAAGTGTCAAAAATGTCAGTCAAGGGTCCGATCTGTCCGCTGCAATGTCGCAGTCCCGCAAAAAAAATCGCAGATCACCGTCATTACTCGTTAAAAAAAACAACAAAATATGAAATTTGGGGAATTTCATATAAAAAATGTGAAAAATATTGTTATTTTTGAAAAATTGTTGCTCTTTTTTTGTTTATAGCGCATGATAAAAAAATCGCACAGGTGATCAAATACCACCAAAAGAAAGCTCTGTTTGTGGGAAAAAAAGGACGTCAAATTCGTTTAGGTACAGCGTCGCACGTGCAATTGTCCATTAAAGTCATGCAGTGCCGAATCGCAAAATAGGGCCTGGTCAGGAGGGGGGTAAAATCTTCCGGGGCTTAAGCGGTTAAACTGGTGAAGGTTTCTACGTGTTACTGTTTGATAGTTGGAGGGATAGAGGGGTGAAAGCATGAAACTGATAAGGCTGTGAGAGGTTGCAAGAATTGCACAGGTGTGGGAATACAAGTTCAAGGGTGTTGTTATCAGAGTGAGTAGAAGTGTGTGTTTATTACATTAGGTGAAAAGAGTTAAGACGTAGCTGGCTTTGAACACCCCAAACGTAAAAAAGGCCACATCAACAAAAATACCATCCCTGAAACAAAAGTCTACTTTTTATGAGGGAAGCTTTCCTAATCCTTGTGTATTGAACTGTATTGTAAGGCTCCTTTCTCACAGGGAAGATGCGCTCTGTGGACTCCGTTGATCCCCGCTGAGCAGGCGGATGACAGGTCCCTCTCTGCTCACTGTGCACTCCTTCTCTCCTCTCTGGGGAGTTTAGATGAAAACGGACAGCATGTCTATTTTCAACTGATCCCATCCGACCTGACCCACTGGACGGATAGCGAACGTATCGCCATCCGTCTGTTTTAAGCGGATCTTGTCAGATCGGATAAAAGATGGGTGTCAGTGGACACATCTCCGCTGACATCCGCCTCTACATGGAGGAGAATGGGTTGCCCGATCAGGTCTGCCTGAAAAATGGACAGATGGACCCGAACGGTCCAATCGTGTGAAAGGGGCCTAACTGTACTCCCCCCAACCCCCCCCCCCCCACACACACACACACACACACACACACGTGTTGTAAAGTGCTGCGCAAACTGTTGGCCCTATATAAATCCAGCATCATAATAATAATAATAATAATAATAATAATAATAATAATAATAATCCGAAAACAGCAAAAACACAGTTTAACCACTTGTCTACCAAAGCCTTTTTTTTTTTTTTTTTTTGCACACATGGATAAATGCACATTTTAGGCCTGGAGATAAAGTAAAACCCCTAAACATTATAAATTCCCTTAAAGTAGAGACCCTGGAAAATAAAATGGTGTAGTTGCAATTTTTATACCACATGATTTTATCATACCTGTATTTTCAGTAAATAATACACAAAAAATAATTTTAGTGCACACAAACTTGATATATTACCGAATATTAGGAAAAAATAGGTTATGTAGAAAAACAAAAAGTTGAGCGTAGTAAATTGATACAAGTTTAGAGTTTGGGTTGATGAACAATTCAATCTTTGCCCGCCCAAACCTCTGGCTGCTGTTGCAGCCACAAGTGACTCATTAAGGCCCCTTTCACAATTGTGCGACTTGTCCTGCGACTTGGGACTGCAAATTGCATGACAAGTCGTGCCCCATGATTTTCTATGAGTGCCATTCATATCTGTGCGACTTCAACTCGCAGTGACTTCAAAGTAGTCCCTGCACTACTTTGGTCTGACTTTGATGCGATTTGAGGTCCATAGACTTCAAGATTACACAGGCATTGCTTCAAGTCCAGTCAGAGTCGCGGCACAATCGCGGCAAAGTTGCACAACTTTCAGGTCACCCAAGTGTGAAAGGGGCCTAAGCGGTAGTATGATCATGACCATATTTGGTCAATGAGGCTACCCAGGATACCTAGATGGTTTGTTGGGCTTACAGATTCCAATAAGTCTCCCCTTTGCTGACCCCCACAATCACTCAGCCAAGGATGTGGGGTGAGGCCCAATGTACCCCATGTTAAGAGCATGTGGTCTGGTATGGATCAGGAGGGCAGAGGTGGGCACACTCCCACTGCCCTTCCTTTCCTGGCCAGCCCAATTGCATACCTGGATATGGATGTGGTATGGATTTTGAGGGTGACCCCATTTTTTTGTTGTGTTTTTTTTTTATTGTTTGGCATCTCCCTCTAAATCCATGCTAGACCTTCATCCAGGATAAGGAGCTGGTATAGATTAATTCTGTATTCCTTTTTGTTTTTTCTATAAAAAAAATCCATACCAGATTAAACTAGGTCTCAGAGGTGTTAGGCTTCATGTACACCGCTGCTCCTAAATGTGAGTTTAGAAGCTTTTTGTGTTTTTTCTTTTGCCAAAGCTCATCAACTCAACTCAATAAAAGCCGATATGTCCCTGCACACTACTTTTACCAGAGTTTAGGGGCAGTTAAACATCCCCCAGAAGAATTGCATTCAGGAGAGAAACGTTTTGGCAAAAAAGGCAAATGCAGAAAAAACGTGTGTAAACGTGCGTAAGCGCTAGCCACATTTTGCGCTTGGGCATTTATTTTTATGGCCAGTACTCTGGCTAATGAAATTAATAAATATCCAAGTGCTAAACGCGGGTAAACGTGGCTAAACGGAAATGGGTTTACACTCATTCGTGCTGCGTTTAGCACTTTTCTGCTTCCAGGAGAGTTAACGTCTAGGGGAGTTCCAGGGTAAATGTAGCCTTACCCCCGCTGCCCTCAATACTTCACTCACATTTCTATGTGATTTATATGAATTACGCAATACTTCATTCTTTATGATGCCTCACATTTAATTTTAGATTGGTATATTTTGTCTAGGAACCATGAACAAGTCACGATAGCCTTTACTACAAATGTTCTGCTAATTTTACTTTGCACCAAGATGGGACATCCCTTGTCAATGATTATATTGCTATGATTTCTGCTTGTGCATGTCACTTTACTGATATGCCTTTCTAGAAATCCTCCTGACAGCATGGTGTTTGTGCACTTATTTGTTGTTTTTTTCTTACACTGTACTCTATGTGCATCACAAAAAACAACAAACAGATTAAATGATGAAATTAAAAAAAAAATCCTTACCAGGCCCACTATCAAGGGTGAGGATCTGGGGTGGATTTTGGGGTGTCCCTATGCCATTTTTACAAACAAGTCAAAACTGGCCAGGAAATGCCATTAGTTGTACTTTTTTTTTTTCTTTTTAAATGCCACTTTGCTTTAGTATATCCTACAGGAGCACAACTTCACATGCAGGCTTAAAGTGTTTGTCACCCCAACATTTTATTTATCTGATATGTGTATTTTGTAACATGTACTTGTGTTTAAAGCTATCCTGTCTATCCTTGTCTTTGCATTTCTTCCTATGTGTGGAATACCTGCTGATCTTGACAGTCCTTCTGCTTTCCTATTTCAAACTAACCACGCTAGGCATGGAAGCACATGCTTCCAGCATGGTCATTTTTTTGGCATTCCAGTACTCCATTGCTCAAACTTGTGCTAACACTCCCCTATGCACAGCCTTTCACTGGGAAGATCACTTTATTGCTCTTTCTCTGTCTCCTGCAGACTCCCCCACACCTCTCCAAGCCCCTTATGGAGCTGAGAACAGGGTTCATGTGATCACTTTTAGAAAAAGAAAAAAGGCACATCGTGGATCGGGTGAACAGATTATTGGGTGGGGCTGGGGAAGACCCAGCTGTCATGGTACACGTGGGTACCAATGACATAGGCAGAGGAAGACGGAGAGTCCTAAACGATTTCAGGGACTTAGGCGCTAAGTTGAGGACTAGGACCTCCAAGGTAGTATTTTCCGAAATACTACCTGTACCTCGAGCCACACCAGAGAGGCAGCGGGAGATTAGGGAAGTTAACGAGTGGCTGAGGAGCTGGTGTAGTAAGGAGGGTTTCGGGTTCCTGGAGAACTGGGCCGACTTCTCAGTCGGTCACCGGCTCTTTGGTAGGGACGGATTGCACCTAAATGGGGTGGGTGCAGCCGTACTGGGTGAGAGGATGGCCAAAAAGTTAGAGGGGCTTTTAAACTAGGGAATGGGGGGGGGGTACAGATGTAGAATTAGCCAGTGGAAAGCAAGTTTCAGAGGGCAGAAATGGGGGCATTAGCGGTAGGGTGTTTGGAGCTCCTATACCCAGGGTGGGTACGGGGAAAAATCAAGAGAGCAGCCTAAAAACATCAAATGAGGATAAATGTAACCGATCAAAATTACGAGGCTTGTATACCAATGCCAGAAGCCTGGCCAACAAGATGGGAGAGCTGGAGCTGCTGATGTTTGAGGAGGACTTAGATTTTGTGGGGATAACTGAGACTTGGTTTGACAGCTCTCATGACTGGATGGCGACCATTCAGGGGTATTCCCTTTATCGCAGAGATAGAGAGGGTAAAAAGGGGAAGGGGTATGTTTGTATATTAAGAACAGTATACAGGTAAATATGAGGGATGATATTAATAATGGAGCTATGGACGAGGCAGAATCCCTATGGGTAGAGCTTCAAAGGAAAGGCACGGTGGGGAAGGTAATATTGGGCGTATGCTATAGGCCCCCCAACCAGAGGGAGGAGGGTGAGGCGGACCTCATGTTACAGATAGGATTGGCAGCAAGGATGGGAAATGTCATTATAATGGGGGACTTTAATTATCCTGATATAGACTGGGCAGAAGGAACCGCGCATTTAGCCAAGGCTCGGCAGTTCCTTAATGTTTTGCAGGACAATTTCATGGGTCAGATGGTGAATGCACCGACAAGAAACAATGCGGTACTTGACCTACTGATTACCAAAAATACAGACCTGCTCACGGATATAGAAATACGGGACAAAATAGGGAACAGTGACCATAGGTCAATTGGTTTCAGTATTAATTACAGTAATAGGAAACACAAGGGTAATATAAGGACACTGAATTTCAAAAGAGCCAATTTCCCTAAACTGCGCTCGCTGCTAGAAAATATCAAATGGGATAGAATCCTGGGAACAAAGAACACGGAGGAAAAATGGGAGTGCTTCAAGAGCATACTTAACAAGGGGGTGGGCCAGTGCATTCCACAGGGAAATAAATTTAAAAGAGCAAAACTAAACCCTGGGTGGCTAAACTCCAACATAAAAATGTATATTAGAGCTAAAGAAAAGGCCTTCAAAAAATACAAGACTGAGGGGTCATTGGCAACATTTAAGCACTACAAAGAGTGTAATAAGAAATGTAAAGACGAAATCAGGGCGGCTAAAATAGAACACGAGAGACATATAGCGGAGGAGAGTAAAAAGAACCCCAAGAAGTTCTTTAAGTATATAAACAGTAGGAAAGCGAGGCCAGAGCACATTGGCCCCATAAAAGATGATAAAGGAAAAATGGCCACAGAGGACAGAGAAAAGGCGGAAGTGTTAAATAATTTCTTTTCTTCAGTCTTCACAAAGGAATCGGGGGGCTACACGAACCCCGCTTGTAAGGCCGAACTAAATAATACACCTCAGGAAGTGCCGCCATGGCTAACAGAGGATAGACTTAGAGCTAAACTAGAGAAACTTAACATAAATAAATCCCCGGGACCGGATGGCTTGCACCCAAGGGTTCTTAATGAGCTCAGCCAGGTGATTGCCAGACCATTATTCTTGATCTTTAAGGATAGTTTACAGACGGGTATGGTGCCAGCTGATTGGAAAAAAGCCAACGTGGTACCAATATTTAAAAAGGGGCCGAGGTATATCCCGGGTAACTATAGGCCGGTCAGCCTAACATCAGTAGTCTGCAAAATTTTGGAGGGGATGATAAGGGACCACATACAAGACTTTAGTAATGAAAACGGTATTATAAGTAGTAATCAGCATGGATTCATGAAAAATCGTTCGTGCCAAACCAATCTATTAACCTTCTACGATGAAGTGAGCTGCCACTTAGATAAAGGTAAGCCTGTGGATGTGGTGTATCTGGACTTTGCAAAGGCCTTTGACACCGTTCCCCACAAACGCTTACTGTACAAACTAAGGAAGGTAGGTATGGACCATAAGGTGAGTACCTGGATAGAGAACTGGCTCCAGGGGAGAGTACAGAGGGTGGTGATTAATGGGGAGTACTCGGATTGGGCGGGTGTGGAAAGTGGGGTCCCCCAGGGTTCTGTCCTGGGACCAATCCTGTTTAATTTATTCATAAATGATCTAGAGGAGGGGATATCTAGTACAATCTCAGTATTTGCAGATGATACTAAATTAGGCATGCCAATATCTTCTATGCAGGATGTGGAAATCTTGCAAGCAGACCTGAACAAAATAACGGGGTGGGCAACTACATGGCAGATGAGATTTAATGTAGAAAAATGTAAAGTAATGCACTTGGGGGCCAGAAACCAGAAAGCAAGCTACTCACTAGGGGGGGAACCTCTGGGTGAGTCTAGGATGGAAAGGGACCTGGGGGTACTGGTAGACAACAGGCTTGGCAGTGGCATGCAATGCCAAGCCGCCGCAAGCAAAGCCAACAGAATACTGGGTTGTATAAAAAAGGGGATTCACTCCAGAAATAAAGAGATTATTCTTCCACTCTACAAGACTCTGGTCCGGCCACATCTGGAGTATGCTGTCCAGTTCTGGGCACCGGTCCTCAGGAAGGATGTGCTGGAACTGGAGAAAGTCCAGAGAAGGGCAACAAAAATAATTAGGGGAATGGAGGACATCAGCTATGAGGAAAGACTACAAGCACTGAACCTATTCTCTCTGGAGAAGAGACGATTGAGGGGGGATATGATATCAATGTACAAATACTGTACTGGTGACCCTAGCATAAGGAACAAACTATTCAGAGAAAGGAGATACAATAAGACACGTGGCCACTCACTAAAACTTGAGGAAAGGCGGTTTAACCTTAAAGTGCGTAAGGGGTTCCTCACTGTAAGAGCGGTAAGGATGTGGAATTCTCTTCCACAAGCAGTCGTATCAGCGGGGAGCATTGATAGTTTCAAAAAACTATTGGATGGACACCTTAAAGACCACAACATACAGGGGTATACAATGTACGGTTAAAAGCATACACACACACATCATAGGTTGAACTGGATGGACTTATGTCTTTTTTCAACCTCACTAACTATGTCTATCTATCTATCTATCTATCTATCTATCTATCTATCTATCTATCTATCTATCTATCTATCTATCTATCTATCTATCTATCTATCTATCTATCTATCTATCTATCTATCTATCTATCTATCTATCTATCTATCTATCTATCTATCTATCTATCTATCTATCTATCTATCTATCTATAGATATATCTATATATATCTATATATAGATATATATATATATATATATATATATATATAGAGAGAGACATGGGGTAGTTACCTTAAGTGGTAGATGCATTTATACTGTGAATCCAAGACAGACAGGAACAATATTTAAGGGCCTGGTAGCCCACTTTTATTAAAATGGCAGAAAGCAAAGCGACAGTCCAATGATAATTTTACTTTGAAAATGCTGAGACACCTGGCTCATAAGCTTACTCAGATTCAACTGCAGTACCGCGCTGCACCTCTTACCAGTCTCTCTGACTGCATTGTCCGGCTCTTCCGGATACTTGGCTCTCTAGCCTTTAGCCACAGTGCCTCGCTGCACAGGCCCATATTTGGCCCATGGATTGTTGTTCTCCTGACACTCCGATAGGTGCTGACCTGACTCCTGGAACTGAGAACATTTGTCCCTTGGCTTCTGGCTGGGCCCTCTGACTCCTTAATGAGATCTTTTGTCTCCCCCACTAGGAACAAAACGCAATATTCCCTACGCATACATTCAAGAAAATGGCTGTTCAGCAATGCTGGTTGCTTTAATTGCTATAGGCTGGAAACCATGGAGAGTCAAAGTGAAGCAATGTCATCAGCACACCAAGGATTCCTCAAAAAGGTCCAAAGCTTTATTTTCGTGGTCACATGATAAAAATATGGCAACGTTTCAGAGCCACACAGAACCCCTTTGTCAGGTAAGTGGCACTGTGAGTGCAAGTAACAAATTTGTTATGGGGGGGGGGGGGGTGTCTAAAGGGGTTAATAATAGCATGTGTCAGTGTTAATTACCCCTTTATGCTGCATTAGTATCCATTGGCAGTGTTTGTTAACCCCTTCATGCTGCAGCATAAAGAGGTTAATTAACACTGGTGCCACTATTGCAGCACCTAGAGGTTAATTAACTGTCACTGGTCACTGGTCACTAGTGCATCAGTTACCAGCAGCAGCACATTAGCCCCTTATGTATTAGTGGCACCTGTGTCAGTGTTAACGGCCCCCTTTACACTGCAACACAAAGGGGTTAATGGGCTGCTACTGGTTACTGATGCATTCGTTTATTAACCCCTTTGTGCTTCATTAGTGGCACCAGTGTCAGTTATAATTAACCCCTTTATGCTGCAGCATGAAGGGGTTAACAAACACTGCCACAGGCCACTAATGCGGCATAAAGGGATACATAACACTGGCACTGGTGCCACAAATGCAGCACAAAGGGGTTAAATACTGCCACTGCCCACCAGTAGGAAAGGGATTCTGAAATAACACAACCACTGACCAACAGTGCAGAGAGGCACCAGAGAGCATCGAGAGGGAGAGGGACCCCCTTCCCCCACCTGTAAAAGCAATCCAGCACTATTTAGCCACTAGGATTACTTTTACAAAACATAGCATTGCCTGCTTTAAAAGGCAGCCTGTAGCTGTGTTATAACATTTTAAACCAGCAAACTAAATGTACGTTAGCTGGTCTTAAAGTTGTTTTTTAAAGGTGAATTCCAGCTTAAACCTAACTAGCCTTAGAAATGCCTCTTCCCCTCAAAAAACCTATGTTTAACCTATTTTCAGGCCAATCCAATCCTGGTCAAGTTATCTCACCTATGTGAGCCAGTGGTGTATGTAGGGAAGAGGAGGAAGCACCAACAACAGCTGGGACATGGGACACTACAGGTGACATCACAGCTCCAGGTTTTACCAGACATTGTCAATCGCTGTCTCCCCAGACATAGGGAAGATCACATGATCGGACTGGGTCAGGCTGAAAATGGATATACATCTTTTCTGTTTCTTTTTTTTCTTCTTTTTTTTTTTACAGTGACATTTGTTTTTTTTATATATCAGATATCAGAGCTGTCATTTTTTGAATGACAATTACTCCGTGATGCAATAATGTGCCCAAATTACATTTTTGTAATTTGTTTAAGACAGATAGTGCTTTCTTTTCGTGGTTTTAGGCCCCGTTCACATAGGGGCGACGCTACTCGGAGGTCGCGGTGCGAGCAGCGCGCCGCGACCTCGGAGCGGCCGCCACGGACTTCATAACATTGAAGTCTATGGCGGTTGCCTCCTGGTCGCCCCCAAAGAAGCTCCGGACCCTTTTTCTAAGTCGGAGCGACTTGTGTCGCTCCTATTAGAACGGGTCCGCAGCTTCCCTATGGGAGGCGACCTATGGTGACCTGTGAGGCGACTCAGTGTGAACCGGGACTTAATCAACAGTGTTTTTTTTTTGTTTTTGTTTTTTTTTACTATATAAATAAAAAAATACCAGAAATTTTGAAAAAAGGTAAGTTTTTCTTAGTTTCTGTTATAAAACTTTGCAAATAAATAATCCTTCTTTATACATTTACTCCAAAATGTATTCTGCTATCTTTCTTTGGTAAACAAAAAGAAAAATACCCCAAATCATATATCAAATATATAATTTATTGTTTGAGAAAGTTATAGAGTCTACAATCTATGGTATATTATATTTGAAAATTGATGTACTGACAACCTGTCTCATTTCTTGAGGGCCTAAAATGCCAGGATAGTACCAATACCCCCTGAATTACCTCTTTTTGGAAACTAGGCACACCAAGGTATTCAATAAGAGGCATGGTGAGTTTTTTTAAATGGTAATTTTTTTGTGACAATTTTTTGGAAAATGAAGAAATTAACCACTTCAATACAGGGCACTTTAACTCCCTTCCTGCCCAGACCAATTTTCAGTGCTCTCATACTTTGAATGACAGCTACTTAGTCATGC
Source organism: Pelophylax lessonae (assembly GCF_965119305.1). Lineage (NCBI taxonomy): Eukaryota > Metazoa > Chordata > Amphibia > Anura > Ranidae > Pelophylax > Pelophylax lessonae. The sequence goes on from NC_138769.1 coordinate 537,860,776, forward strand.
AACACTGTACCCAAACAAAATTGTTATCATTTTTATCACACAAATAGAACTTTCTTTTGGTGGTATTTAATCACTACTGAGTTTTTTATTTTTTGCGATATAAGTGAAAAAATTGCTAAAATTTTGAATAAAAAAAAAAACTTTTTTTTTCTTTTTTAGTTTCTATTATAAAATTTTGCAAATAAGTAATTTTTGTTCATAAATTTGGGCCAAAATTTATACTGCTACATATCTTTGGTAAAAAATAACCCAAATTAGTGGATGTTATTTAGTCTGTGTGAAAGTTATAGAGTCTACAAGCTAAGGTGCCAATCATTAAAAATCGATCACGCATAATCACACCTGATGTACTGATATTCTAATTTCTTGAGGCCCCGAAAGTGATTCTGCCCGCGATCGCTGCGCTCACATGTGAACGTTATGGGTGTCAATTTCTGGGCACTGATGAGGTGACTGTTGGGTGACAGGTGACATTGGGGGGGGGCTGAGGACTGTGTGGGGACCTTTATTTGTGTGATTTTACTTTTTACATGTGTACAGAGCAGTAACTCACTATTTCTAGCTCTTCTCCCCTCATACTGGAAACTGTATGAGGAGAGAAGAGCTAGTAACAGTGTGTTACTGCTCTTTGTTTACATTTTGTGATCGGCTGTGAATGGATTCACAGCCGATCACTTAGTAAACAGTCACTGTCAGTGACTGTTTACTACTGTCGGTGACAGCTGTGTTCCTACGGAACACAGTGCCACCGACATGACTGCGCTGCGCGCTCCCGATCGCGCATGCGCGGTCATCTCCCTGTCGCCTCCATTGTGATCGGCTGTGTCATTGGAACACAGCCGATCACGTGGGAAACAGCCACGCCCATTGGCTGTTTCCCCCCTGCTGGTGACGGGGGGTGTCCCGGGGACACCCCGACACCGGCAGTGCAGGGCGGCGCGCACGCTATCGCGCGCCTGCCCTGTTTCCTGGGATCACGTCATATGACGTCTTCCCAGGATAATGGTCGCACCGCTCCGCCGTCAATTGACGGCGGGCGGGCGGCAAGTAGTTAAAGTTACTGACCATAGAGAAGTCAATTAATTATTTTAGCAATACTGGAAAAGCAATGCGGGTGTTTGAAATAAGTAATAATTGGTCCGCAGAGGCTAGTTTTACATTCCAAATTACCTATCTCAATGCCTTGTACTAAGGGATTATTTCTAATAGCATTGGCCTAGATGTTCCATTGCCAAAATGTACAGAATAGGTGAAGGAGGGCACCCCTGCCTCATGCCATTTCCTATAACTATTTGATTTGATAATAACTCATTGACTCTTACCCTAGCCGTGGGGGTCTGACATAGCGCTAGTATTTTTGCCAGAAAACTTGATGGTATCCCTGACTGAGGTTTCTGTTAAAAATGGCCAACCTAAGTAGAGATGAGCTTCGAATTGGCTGTTCGCTCGTTCATCGAATGACAAACAAATGTGCTTCTTTGCGGGAAATTTGAGCACCCGCATGATCTGACCCTGATCTCCATGCTTCGGCCAATCAAATCATCTCCGCCATGATTGGACAAAGGCTCAGGGGCTAAGTACATGCCCCACACTATATAAAAGCTGCTCGCACAGCTGCCACGTGCAGTGTGACTGTGCAGGCGAGATAGCCAGTAGTTGAGGCAGGGAGAGGAACGTGTTTGAGGCATGGAGAGGAGAGTGATTTGCAGTTTATCAGACAGTGCAGTGTAGTCTAATTGGAGACATTGCTAGCAGTGAGTTAGGCACAGAGAGGATCGCGACTGAGGCAGGCAGAGGAAAATTATTTGCAGTTTATCAATTGATTATATATTAGGCCATTGAGTATCTATTGGTCAGTTGAGTATAGAGCATACATTGATACCTCTCTATATATAGGACAGGTTCTGCCACATCTGGCTACTCCCCCACCTCCTCCTCCTTCTCTTCTTCTTCCTCCATGTCCTCTTCTGCTCAATTGTCCTCTGAAGCAGCAGCGCTCCCTAAGCGTTCAAGCAGTCAGGCTAAAAGATGCCATGCCGTGCTTCAGTTGGTCTGTCTAGGGACTAGGTGTCACACCGGGGCAGAGACTCTGTCAGCTCTGCGGGGGCAGGCTCAGAGATGGTTAACGCCACGGCAGCTTGAGCCAGGAATGCTTAGCTGACATTCAACGGGAATTCAACCTGCCCATCAACCGCCTCATTTGTGACATGTCCACCAGGTGGAACTCAATATTGGCAATATTGCAGCGGCTGCACACATAGCAGAGGGCCATCAATGAGTACCTGTGTGAGTATGGCACAAGGACAGGGTCAGGGGAGCTTGGCTTTTTTTTACCACACCAGTGGCTTTTGATAAAGAAAGCATGCACCGTTCTGTCACCATTCGAGGAGGCCACAAGGATGGTGAGCCGGGACGATGCATGCATCAGTGACACTATCCCTCTAGTCTACCTGCTGGAGCACACAGTTCGTGGAATCATGGACAGGGCACTTGAGGCAGAACAGCGGGAGGAAGAGGAGGACTTCCGTTCCTCACAAGGCCCCCTTTATGCAGATATCATGCCTGCAGGCACACAAAACACACAGGAGGAAGAGGAAGAGGAAGAGGAAGAGGAAGAGGAAGAGGAAGAGGAGGAGGAGGATTTAGGCAGCATGGATGTAGAGGATAGCATACAGCAGTCTTCAAGGGATGGTTTTGATTCCTCAGAAAACCCAGGAGTTGTACGTGGTTGGGGAGAGGTTGCTCCTGCTGACAATGTCATCCTTAGTGACCCAGAGGACTCAGAAGCTCATGCCTCCTCAAACGTATGTTGCATGGGCTCCCTGATTCTGCAAAGCCTGCGAAAGGACCCAAGGATTCATGCTATCAAGGAGAGGGATAATTACTGGTTGGCAACTCTTCTTGATCCACGTTACAAGGGTAAAGTTGCAGAGCTCATCCTGCCTTCTCAGAGGGAGCAGAGAATGAAGCATCTTGAGAAGGCCTTGAAAAAAAATCTGTGTAACACCTTTCCAGACACTGGGAGGTTAACGTGTTTCTAAGGCATCTTTCAGCCAAAGGAGGAGCGGTGGAGAAGCGGCCAGCTGACCGATGCCTTTAAAAAGTTCTTTAGTCCTCAGCAGCACACATGGCTGTTAGGTTTAAGCAACCATCAGCAGTGTCTCCATCATATGGTGCATGATTATCTAGGGGCAAGAGCAGACTTGGATACCTTTCCAAGTGAGCATCCACTGGGTTACTGGGTCTTGAGGATGGACCACTGGCCAGAACTTGCTCAATATGCAATGGAGCTACTGGCCTGTCCTGCTTCCAGCGTGCTTTCTGAATGGACGTTCAGAGCTGCTGGAGGTTTTGTGATGGACAAAAGAGTGTGTCTGTCCACAGACTCTGTTGACCAGCTGAATTTTATCAAAATTAATTAGTCCTGGATCAACAGCAACTATCAAGCTCCTGATGCTGATGTAACTGATTGAATTTGCTAGGGGTCTGCCATCCCTTGAAGACTCCATATGCTGCCTATCCTATTCCTCAACCTTGTTTCTGCTAGCTTCCAACAATGTTTTGGTTTAGGTCACCACCAACCCCCAAGGCCTATTTTTTCTGCATGACAGGTGCATACAATTTGAATTTCGTATGTAATTTTTAACAGCGGGCCCTGTCCCTGTGCCCTGTGCCCACCAAGAGTAACTGTGAGGGGTTATGGTGTTCAGGCACCACCAACACCAAAGGCCCAATTTTTGGCACCTGCATGACAAGTGAATGCGATTTCAAATTTTTATGTAATTCTTACCAGCAGGTCCCGTTCCTGCGCCCAGCAAGAGTAACTGAGGGGTTATGGTGTTCAGGCGCCACCAACACCAAAGGCCCAATTTCAGTTTCAGTTCCTGCCGATACTAACCTTCCAGGTCCCCATCATGCCAGCAGGTTTGCATAGCCGACACCCAACCTTAGCCAGGTCAGATGACAGCACAGCGCCCCCACTAGATAACTGATAAGAACACATACAATCCCTTGATCTTTGCTAATTTCGAATTGGTATAGAATTTTTACCAGCAGGGCCTGTTCCTGGGCCCAGCAAGAGTAAATGTGAGGGGTTATGGTAGTCAGTCAGCACCAACACCAAAGGCCCAATTTTTGGCACCTGTATGACATGTACATGTGGTTTCAAATTTGTATGGAATTCGTACCAGCAACAGTAACTGTGAGGGGTTACAGTGTTCAGGCACCACCAACAGCAAAGGCCCGATTTTTGCACCTGTATGACAAGTACATGCAATTTCAAATTTGTATGGAATTCTTACCAGCATGTCCCGTTCCTGCGCCCAGCAAGAGTAACTGAGAGGGGTTGTGGGGTTTAGGCACCACCAACAACCAAGGCCCAATTTTTCTGCACAGTATGACAAGTACATGCGATTTCCAAATTGATATGGAATTTTTCCCAGCAGGGCCTGTTCCTTGGCCCAGCAAGAGTAACTGCGAGGGGTTGGGGTGTTCAGGTACCACCAACAACCAAGGCCCAATTTTTCTGCACCTGTATGACAAGTACATGCAATTTCCAAATTGGTATAGAATTTTTACCAGCAGGGCCCGTTCCTGCGCCCAGCAGAGTAACTGCGAGGGGTTGGGGTGTTCAGGCACTGCCAACAACCAAGGCCCGACTTTTCTGCACCTGTATGACAAGTACATGCGATTTCCAAATTGGTATGGAATTTTTAGCAGCAGGGCCTGTTCCTGTGCCCAGCAGGAGTAACTGCGAGGGGTTGAGGGTGTTTAGGCACCACCAACAACCAAGGCCAAATTTTTCTGCACCTGTATAAAAGTACATGCGATTTCAAAATTTGTATGGAATTTTTAGCAGCAGGGCCCGTTTTTGCACCCAGCAAGAGTAACTGCAAGGAGTTACGGTGTTCAGGCACCACCAACAATCAAGGCCCAATTTTTCTGCACCTGTATGACAAGTACATACAATTTGAAATGTGTATGTATATTTGTATATGACATTTTTTCCTTTAGAAATGACAGTATTGCTGCAGCAGGCTACATACATCGTACAGATACACACATTAAGGGGACCCCCCAGGCACAATATTTGAAGGAATTTTTCATTTTTATAGTTTCACTTTAAGCCTCATTAAAATCAGTAAATCACTGCTCCTTTAAAAATTATTGTTTTTAAAAATAATTTTGCACTGCTATATGTTCCCCAGCTTAGTACCCGGACCCCCATACACTTTTTTTTGGGGCAATAACTTGCATTTAAGCCTTCAAAATGAGGCCGTTTGATTTTCGACCTTCGAGTCCCATAGACTTCAATGGAGTTAGTTTGTTCGAACAAACTTTTACCCTGTTCGCGATGTTCTGGTGCGAACCGAACCGGGGGGTGTTCGGCTCATCACTAAAACTAAGGGGTTTAACAATTTTTCTGCATCAACTGCCAATAGGCAATGGGGAACTTTGTTCCTCTTAGCATAGTAGATTAAGGTCAAAGCCTTGATTGCATTGTCCTTTGCCTCTCTAGAAGGAACAAACCCTGCTTGATCTAGGTGTATAAGTGGTAGAATAAAAAGGTCTTAACCGCTCTGCAATAATTTTAGAGTATATCTTTATATTTATGTTTATAAGTGAAATTGGACAGTAACTAGAGCACAAAGAGGGGTATTTCCATTCTTTAGGTATTATCGTTATGTGGGCTTCCTGAGACTGTCTAGTCTAGTGAATGGACATGAATCTGACACTGTATTGTAAGTACGTAACAAAATTGGGGAAAGCTGATCTTGCAGTTTCTTATAGAAGAACCCTGTAAATCCATCTGGGCCAGGGCTTTTCCCTAGAGAAAATTTCTTAATAGTTTACTTTACTTCAGCTTTTCTAAAGGGAGTTGCTAAAAACTCTATGGCTTCTTCCGAAATTGTTAGAAGTGCCATTTTTTCAATATAATCTTTTATTTTTCCTAGGGGCCAGTTTGATAAACTTTTTGAATCTGCAGAGGCTAAATTATATAGCCTAGTATAGCATTCCTGAAATACCTTGGCTATTTGTTCCAAAGTGCATACAGTCCCTTAAGATGGACATGCTAATTTTTTGAATGTATGTGCGTGATTGCTTTTTACGGTTTGGATTGGCTAATCTCTTTCCCGGTTTGTTTTCAAACTTTTTTCATTTTGGTTACAGTATGGGAGGGTTATAACCCCTGTCAGGTTTTTATTTCTTTATGTATTTGCCATGTTTGTCCTATTGGGAAGATTTTCCTTCACTTCACATCTATTACTGTTCTGGTGTCAACCTAAAATTTGGGATTTACCTTCGCTCTTGATGACAATGGTAAACAGAACAAATAGTGAAGGAGATATCCCACATGGAGGCAAAGGCAGCAATAAAACTGACAGGTGTTCTAATTTTTCGATCCAAAACTAAAAGTTTTGGCTTTAGTTACAATTTAATGATTGTGATATGAAAACAACTTGTTACAAGCAGTAGGAAAAGCATGCAGACAACAATAAAAGAACACCTAGGAATATTGTTTTACATACATCCATATATATTGTTCTTTGTTCTTATGACACCAATATATCTAGGATTTTTAGTTTGCATGTAAAGAAGGGACCGTTGAAAGACTATGGATACATTGCTGGCTGAACGGTAGTGGCTTATTAAATATGATATATACCACAAACCACAATATTCTAAGCACTGTGCAACAGCTGGGATCCTATCTTTTCCCAGGGTGCTAGAAATGAAGCACATACACATTCAGCTATTCTCCATGGGAATGTTGAATTATTCTCCAAGTGCTAGCTGTTCTTTCATCAAATCCCTTCACATGCACTAGTTTCACTGGTTATTTGCTTCTTATTAGACTTGACAAAGGTCATTTTGTCTTTGAGAACTGAAGGTGATGAAAGACCAAGAAACCACAAGCGATTCAATACAGCCCTAGGGAAAAAGAGAGAGAGAGAGAGAGATGATTACTCGGTGGTATAGATCTTTTTTTTTCTTCTTCATATTTATATTATTATTATAATTGTTATTATTAATATTATTACCTATAGTTTTCTACTGCTGATATTCAGCAAAGCTCTTTACAGAATTAGGCTCACATTTAACATCATTCTCCGCACTAGTGGAACTTAGAGTTAAATAATCAGCTACTCTAGACTCTGGTATATATATATATGTATATAGAAGTTCTGTGTTTAGTATGAGCACACGTGAGTACCCCAGGTGCATCAAAGCAAGGACTTCAATACTCCATGTAAAAAATGATCATCAAAAGACTAACGACAGTTTACCTATCAATGCAACTATTGTCAGGGCTGCCGCTAGAAATCCCGTACCCCATACAGCCTACCTGACAGGGCCCACCCCCAGCAAAAAAGATATCAAAATTATATTATCAAAAAAAAAAAACACAAAAATCATCATTAGGTGACATAAACATAACATAACTTCCAAAATTCCTGCTAAATTTAAAACATAAAAAGTTAATAAATAAACCACTGTGTGTGTAAATTAGGTCTTGGTCCTCATTCACATGGGCACTGTGGCCTG